>NC_073307.1:85427731-85675231 GCF_027595985.1 Sorex araneus
GGGGTGAGCCAGAGAGAAAAGTGCGTGGATGGCGGCAGCTCTGAGTCGGGGGCTCTGATTCCTCCACGACTAGGAGGAACCAGGACGAGGCCCCAGGGCTTACTGGACACGGACGCTGGAAGCACAGGGTCCCTGAGGCTGAGCCGCTGCCCCCTGGGTGGCAGAGGACACGAGCTGCTCTCCCGGAAGGCCAGTTCTCGGGGCCGATCTCACCTTTCTTTTTTTTTGCTTTTTGGGTCACACCCAGCGATGCTCAGGGGTTCCTCCTGGCTCTGCACTCAGGAGTCACTCCAGGCGGTGCTCGGGGGACCCTATGGGATGCTGGGAATCGAACCCGGGCCGGCTGCGTGCAAGGCAAATGCCCTCCCTGCTGTGCTCTCGCTCCTGCCCCGCCTGTCTCCCCTTTCTACCCGCGGGGGGACAGTGGAAACATCCCAGTTCCAGGGCAGGAATTCCGTCCGCTGCTTCATCTTCGTCCCGCGAGCGGCTGTGGGGACAGTTTCCCACGGTGGCCGGCCGAGACCAACAGTCCTGGCTCTTCCCACACAGTAACTCCTCTCCCGAGCGCCCCGCAGGTCTGTGCTCCTGGGCCCGTCCTGAGCCCCGGGGCCAAGCAAGCAGCCAGTTCCTGGGGTGCTGGCCCCCCCAGAGGCAGCCACGTCCCGAGACTCGCCCTGAGTCCCCCCCTCCCATCTTTCTCCGGCACCTGCAGGAAAGATCTTTGTCCTAAGCGCAGAGAGGAGTCGCAGGTCCCGAACACGAAGGTGGGAACATGAGGCCCCCTTGAAGGCACTTCGGGCCCCCAGACCTTCTGTGGGGTTCCCAAACTCGGGGACTTTGAATCACAGCTCCAGTCAGGCAGGAACCGCTTTCTCCTCTGAAGGAGAACACAGTCCCTGGAGCCAGGGGCTAGCCCGGGGGGTGAGACACTGGCCTTGCGGGCAGCCAACACTTGTGCAATCCCTGACACGGCCGAGTCCCTCAAGCACTGCCAGGAGTCAACCCTGAGCACAGAGCCAGGAGTCATCCCCGAGCACAGATCCTGGAGTCAACCCCGAGCACAGAGCCAGGAGTCAACCCCGAGCACAGAGTCAGGAGTCAACCCTGAGCACAGAGCCAGGAGTCAGCCCTGAGCACAGACCCAGGAGTCAACCCTGAGCACAGACCCAGGAGTCAACCCTGAGCAAGAGCCAGGAGTCAACCCCGAGCACAGAGCCAGGAGTCAGCCCGAGCACAGAGCCAGGAGTTAACCCTGAGCACAGAGCCAGGAGTCAACCCCAAGCACAGAGCCAGGAGTCAGCCCCGAGCACAGACCCAGGAGTCAATCCTGAGCACAGACCCGGGAGTCAACCCTGAGCAAGAGCCAGGAGGAAGCCCTGAGCGCAGAGCCAGGAGTCAACCCTGAGCACAGATCCAGGAGTCAATCCTGAGCACAGAGCCAGGAGGAAGCCCTGAGCAGAGAGCCAGGAGGAAGCCCTGAGTGTTGCCTCCCAATGCGAAATAGGAAATAGGTAAAAGAGCTGAACAGACCGGGGTGAATCAGAAGGGGGCGAGTCAGCCTGGTGCCCACCCGAGCAGAGTCCCTGGTAACTACTTGCTGCCCTGCCCCCGGCCAGACTCCACCATCTCAGGACGGGCCTCACCAAGACATACTCTGCTGAAAATTCAGGTGTGTGGGTTTTGTGACTGAAATCTCCAGGCTTTCTCGGGGTCGGGATGGGATACCTCCCCATGCCTCCCTGGGCTTCCGGACGCCTCGGAGTCATGTCCACACCTCAAAGCTGCCACCCAGTTATAGAGCTACTCCAGCCTTGCCTTCCCGATAAAAGTACCGAGCGCCATGAAGGAACACGATGGCCTCTTAGAACCTGTATTGCAAACCATAAAGCACAGAAGGAAAAGGAGAGAAAGAAGAAGTGTCTGCCATAGCGGGAGGCTGGGAGTTGAGGTGGAGTTTGGGAGGACGGTGGGAGGGAGACGGGGGACATTGGTGGTGGGAAATGTGCACTGGTGGAGGGATGGGTGCCGGATCATTGTATGACTGAACCCCAGTCGTGAGCAGCTTTCCAACTATACCTCATGGATATCCAAATAAAGAAAAAATAAACAGAAAACAAGTAAAAGAAATGTCATGGGGCCAATGTATTAAGTCAGGAGTGACTAAGGCCCAGGGGGAGAGGACCTGAGATGGAGCGGAGGTCACCACCACCCCAGGCCTCGGGTGCAAAGCACTGTCCCCTCCCAACCCCACCATGAGTGACCTCTGAGCAGATAAAGTAAATGATGTGGCTGGTGTCAAATCTTGCTTTTGATCTCTCAGAAATGTTCAAGATCTGGTGTTTTGGTAGGGATGGAGGAGGAGGAGGAGGAGGAGGAGGAGGAGGAGGAGGAAGAGGAGGAGGAGGAAGAGGAGGAGGAGGAGGAAGAGGAGGAGGTGGAGGAGGAGGAGAAGGAGGAGAAGGAGGAAGAGGAGGAGGTGGAGGAGGAGGAGGAGGAGAAGGAGGAGGAGGAGGAGGAGGAGGAGAAGGAGGTGGAGGAGGAGGAGGAGGAGGAGGAGGGGGAGGTGGAGGTAGAGGAGGAAGAGGAGGAGGTGGAGGAGGAGGAGGAGGGGGAGGTGGAGGTGGAGGAGGAGGGGGAGGTGGAGGAGGAGGAGGGGGAGGGGGAGGTAGAGGAGGAAGAGGAGGAGGTGGAGGAGGAGGAGGAGGGGGAGGTGGAGGTAGAGGAGGAAGAGGAGGAGGTGGAGGAGGAGGAGGAGGGGGAGGTGGAGGTAGAGGAGGAAGAGGAGGAGGTGGAGGAGGAGGAGGAGGGGGAGGTGGAGGTGGAGGAGCAGGAGGAGGTGGAGGAGGAGGAGGGGGAGGTGGAGGTAGAGGAGGAAGAGGAGGAGGTGGAGGAGGAGGAGGAGGGGGAGGTGGAGGTAGAGGAGGAAGAGGAGGAGGTGGAGGAGGAGGAGGAGGGGGAGGTGGAGGTAGAGGAGGAAGAGGAGGAGGTGGAGGAGGAGGAGGAGGGGGAGGTGGAGGTAGAGGAGGAAGAGGAGGAGGTGGAGGAGGAGGAGGAGGGGGAGGTGGAGGTAGAGGAGGAAGAGGAGGAGGTGGAGGAGGAGGAGGAGGAGGACGAGAAGGAGGAGGAGGAAGAGGAGGAGGAGGAGGGGGAGGAGGAAAGGCACCAGGGAGCCAATGCAGTCCCCGCCTCTCCCTCACCCCCACCACCGACAGCCCAAAAGGCCTTTGGGAACCAGCCACGGGAACCTACAATACAAAGCAATCCATTGCCATGAATGGCAGCAAAATGAGACACGGAATCGGCGCCTTCCGGAACGATGGTTTGATTCCTATCTGCTGTCTCATGATAGTGGGGCCAGCGGCAAGGGGAGATGGTTCCCCTCGCAATTGTGCTTCCTTGCGCTTGTGTCCACAGATACACCTGGACCCGGCTTCGCCAGAGTGGCCTCTAACTCTGGGGGTTAATTCAACAAATAAGAAAGCAGGAGGCACAGTGAGACCCCACGGGGCTGTACTGATGGCCGCAGGCCTGGGGCTGAAGGGGCGGCCACCTTCTGACAGCAGGGGTCCCGGGAAGCCAGTCTGGCTGCCGGGGTCCTCTCGCAGCTCTTCTGCCCCCACCCATCCATCTAGCCACCGGTGGTCAGGACTAGCGCCCCCTTCTGGAAAACGCTTTTGTTTGCGGAAAGCGGGGTGGGTGGGGGTTTCTCTCGGCTGGTGTGCTCCACCAACGCTCAACTGTAGATCTCAAACACCAGCCCAGCGGATGGTGTGGGACTCGAGAAGATGAACCGGTCAAGTCACCGATGTCGCACTCTCTTAACTCTGGAAAGAACAGAGATGAGCAAAACTCTGATGGCTTCAGACTGTTTCTAGGGCAAGCGACCAGAGGGTCCCCCAACGGTGCCTCAGGGGGACATGGGGTGGGGTGAGGGGATGTGATCCCTGACTTGAGAGTTGGGGGACCCGGGGGTCAGGTTTCCTGGCAGTGCCGTGCCTGGCCCAGTGCCCCCCCCCCCACAGCTCACCTGTCTGTCCTCTCACTGAAGCCCAGAGTAGGGGACCCCCTACTTGGTAGTGGGCATTGGTACTGCCCTGGCATGTGATAGAAGCCTCGGGTGCAAGTGGGGGCACTTTCTGCTCGTTCCCTTGTTGGGGGTGCCAAGTCATCTTTTTATCTGAAAGTGGGGTGGCAGGTCAGATAAGTTTGGGGACCCTCTCTAAAGACCCTGGTCTTTCAGTCTCTCTCCGTCCAGTACAACTTCCCTCCACACATCTGCAGTGATGATGGATGGGAAGGTGTGTCTAGATAGTTTCTCCCCTGCATGCATGCGCACACACACATACACACCCACACACACTTACAAGGAAGCACTCTCAAATACACAAGTGCACACTCACAGCAAACTTACAGTCACGCACAAGCACACTCACATACACACATGCACACTCACAAACAAACATACACAGTCACACACAAGCACACCTGTATACACATGCGCGCGATTACAGTCACAAACAAGCACACACTCTCACACGCACACAAGTGCACACATGCATACATGCATGAACACACATGCACACTTCCATATACATGCACACATACACTCATATACACATGTACCCATTTCTGTACTCACTGCACACACAAACACACGCATGTACACACTCATAATGCACACAGACACACATGCTCACACATGCACATACAAACTCTGCCAGGAGAGCTTTCTTCATGCCACCCCTCAACTGCTTTTTCTAGGCAAGGTCATGTGCAGCTTTACACCCAGTAAGCTGTGGGGTTGGTGTCCTAGGATGTAAGGGGTTTGAGAGAGAGACACCAAGTCAAGTTTTGAGCTACCCAGGAAGGTTCCTGATTTGCAAAACAGAGTTAAGTCAGACCAACCTGATCGGGGTGTTGAGAAAGTGAGTGCGATCACGTGAGTGTTTTGCAGCAACCTGCTGCCAAGTCAGTCCCATGAGGATGGAAGAAAGAGGGGGAGAGGGAGGGAGGAAGGGAGGGGTGAGAATAGGAGAGGAGGGGGTGGGAGGAGGAGGGGAGAGAATGAAAACAATACCCCTCCCCCATCCTACGGGGGGGGGGCCAAGAACTCACCCCTCTTCTCAGCTGGAAACCTGACATACACCCTCCCTCGAAGACAAAACTTGACATAAAAATGATGTCAGGTTCACGGAAAGGGTAAGATCAATCTTTCCAGGTGCACCGTGTACATTTATTCACTGAATTCTGAATTCCATCAGCAATCTGGTATCTTTCCAAATGACAGGGACTGCGGAATCGCCCTCTGCCAGCCCGGGTGGCAGGGAGCAGACGGCAAAGCTTCCCCCCATCCAGCTCTCTACCCCCGCCACCCCCATCCCCACCCCGAACCCAATTCCTCAACTTCCCCAAGCCGGAGAAAGACGCAATCCCACCTGATATCCCGGGAGCAACTTCCCACTCGAGACGGTGAAGCGGTTGATAAACTATTTCTCAAACACAAAAACAGGACAGCCTAACGCTGGGTCGAAGACACCAAGAGCGAAGGTCCCAGTGGGACGTCACTGAGACATGCCGAAGATGAGGCATTTGTCTGGGACCATGACACCAGGATTTGAGGCGGCGGCTAGAGCCATAGCACAGTGG
This sequence comes from Sorex araneus, assembly GCF_027595985.1. Lineage (NCBI taxonomy): Eukaryota > Metazoa > Chordata > Mammalia > Eulipotyphla > Soricidae > Sorex > Sorex araneus. Next base: position 85,433,378 of record NC_073307.1, read on the forward strand.
GGAGGGCGTTTGCCTTGCATGTGGCCGACCTGGGTTCGATTCCCAGCATCCCATATGTTCCCCCGAGCACCGCCAGGAATAATTCCTGAGTGCAGAGCCAGGAGTAACCCCTGAGCATCACCGGGTGTGACCCAAAAAGAAAAAAACAATTATTTAAGGACAGGGCAATGATTTGTGGCCCTGGGGTTCTTGCCTAGCCCTGCTCCCGCCCCTGACAGTTCTGTCTCCCGCAGCATCTGGCTCACTTCTTTCGGGGCAGGTCTGTGTCTGTGCTGCCTTCAGAAGCCGGTGGACAGAGAGCGCTGTCAGCTCTGCAGATAATGGGCTGGTGAGGGCTTGGGACCCGAGCAGGGAATGGGGGGTGGACGCCATGGGGAGAACAAGACATTCCCCCCTGTCCTGGGTAGATGGGAGGCTGTGAGCACAGGCTGCAGAGACCCTGCCCTCCCAGACCCCTGGCCAGTGAAAACTGCCTATCCTAGAGCTATATATGGGGGCTCGGAAGCAGGCAGGTAGTGGTGGAGGGGTGAATGCGGCAGATAAAGGCACAACTGGACCAAGAATTTCAGGTGAGGGGGCTGGAGTGATAGCACAGCGGGTAGCGCGCTTGGCCGAGCTGGGTTGATTCCCAGCATCCCATATAGTCCCCTGAGCACCACCAGGGGTAATTCCTGAGTGCAGAGCCAGGAATGATCCCGGTGCATGGCCAGGTGTGACCCCCAAAAAAAGGCAACAACAACAAAAAAGAATTTCAGGTGAATTTGATTGCTTCAGAACCAGCTCAAGGACCTCTGCAGGCAAGTTTAAAGAGCCTCTCCTTGACAAGGCCCTAGCAACAGACCCCAGCTCATAGAAACTCTGAAAGACCTGTCACTATTACTGTCATCCCGTTGCTCATCGATTTGCTCGAGCGGGCACCAGTAACATCTCCATGGTGAGACTTGTTGTTACTGTTTTTGGCATATCAAAAATTCCACGGGTACTTTGTCAGGCTCTGCCGTGCGGGCGAGTTCTCTGGACACCCCAAGGGTTACGCCTACATAGAGTTTGCCAGTGCGAGCTCCGTGCGGGCCACCCAGGGGCTGGACTGCAGCATCTTCAGAGGCCGCATCCTCAAGGTTTGACCCAAAAGGACAAACATCTCAGGGATCAGCCCCACGGACCGAGGGGGCCTGCAGAGATGCCGGGGGACAAGGGGTGGGGCCTCCTTCCCTTCAGACCACAGCGGTGGGGCCAGAGCCAGAGGAGGGCCGTCTCGTGGTACCCGCCGCGCTAGCCGAAGCCTGGGGCAGCATCCCTGTCTGGAGTCGAGGGCCGGCCAGCCACCAGGGGTGGGCAGTGTCCAGAACTGGCCCGTTCTTCCCTGGAGGGGCTCGGGAAGAAGCGGTGACCACGTGGGACGCCGTGGGATGACTTGGTGCTGTGCAGCAGACTGGACGGGGCCAGACATTTTCACACAGAAGAAGAACGCACATCTTGACACAGAGCAAGAATGCACATCTGAAAGACCAGATTTGTTTAATTGTTTTGTTTAGGAGGGACCACAGCCAGCCGTGCTCCAGAATCAGTCCTGGCAGTGCTCGGGGGATTATCTGGGGTGCCGGGGTCAAAATGGGGTCAGGCACAGGCCAGGCAAGCATCCTACCTGCTCTACTGTCTCTCTGGCGTCTTAGGGACCAGTTTTGGAGAAGTGACAGGTGATGTGCTTCATCCCCATCCTGCCTGGACCTCATCCTCCTAACTTCTGTTCTTTTGTTTTGTTTTGTTTTTTGGGATCACACCCGGCGATCCACAGGCGTTACTCCTGGCTCTGCACTCGGGAATCACTCCTAGCGGTGCTCGGAGGACCGTATGGGATGCCGCGCCTCAAACCCGGGTCAGCCGTGTCCAAGGAAGCAAATGCCCTCCCTGCTATACTATTGCTCCAGGGCCCCTCCCGACGTCTTGCAGGGGCACACACATCTGAGTCTCCCTTTACGGAGGGGGGGGAAGCTCCACCCTAGAAGTCGCCCACATCCCACTCCTCTGGGGCTGCCTCTTCTTCCTTTCCGATTACTGGGGGTCTCTGGAACCCAGCACGGAGTGTGCAGTGCGTTCCTTTAGGGCGCCCTCTCCTCTCTCTGGAGAAACCCACCTTTGCTCTGGAGCGTGTCTCTTCTCTCTCTCTCTTCTCCCACGTGGTTTCTACACACACACACACACACACACACACACACACACACACACACACACAGTGGTTTCCCTGCCCTTTTTCCTACAAAGAAGAGGCAAACGGGTCCGGATGCCTAGACAGGAGTCAGGACTTTCAATGTCCCACTATCCCGCAGGGGCTCCGGTGGGAACCTGGGAATCCTCATCCCTCCGGCCTCTCAGCAGCGAGGCTCAAGCAGGATGGACTCCCCCACACACCTGCCACAGACAACTCCAGGGGAAACACGAGCCTGGGCAGAGTTGGATGGGGCTCAGGGGGAAGCAACTCAACCCGGGGTGCTGCTTCCGATGCACCCCCAGAGCAGAGCAGAGCAGACGGCAGCCGCCTCCCAGAATCAAGGCATCTGAGTACAACCTCCGGCCATGGTGGGGGTGACTAGGGGAAGCCAGGCGTAGGGGGAACAACCAAGCCCAGCCAAGGAAAGCAAAAGCGCGGAGGCAGACGGGGCCACACACGGCTGGGCAGGCCGACTTCACAGATTTAATCCAAGCGAGTTGTTAAAAAAACACGAAACAACGCTCTGGAGAAATCGCAAAGCCTCTCTGCTAACATAACACGCTGTCAGACATCCGGTCGTCGACAGATACAACAACAGGCAAAGCAACAAGGATGTGTGACTGTGATTTCAGTGTGGGGGAATAGCTGCCGCCTGAGAGGCGGTCTTGAGCATCTCAAGGGTGTTGGCATTATCAGACATCTTTGTGTGGCAGTTCTCTCTAGCCGTGCCGGGAGACAAAGGAACACTCGGGGTTCTGGAGGTCATGCCCAGCTGGGGGGCAGATTGGTGGGGTGGCCTCGTGCACGCCAGTCCTAAGGTCCAGCCCTTTGAACCAGCTTCCCAGCTAGCCACTCTCTTTCTTATTTTTATATATTTTTTTTGACTTTTTGGGTCACTCTCAGTGATGCTCAGGGGTTACTTCTGCCTGTGCACTCAGGAATCACTCCTGGTGTTGCTCAGGACCATATGGGATGCCAGGGATTGAACCTGGGTTGGCTGCATGCAAGGCAAACGCCCTACCTGCTGGACTATCGCTCTAGCCCCTAGCCACTATCTTTATTTTTAAAATTAAAAAAATTTTTTTTTAATTGTATTGAATCATCATGAGATAGTCACAAGCTTTCATGTTTGGGTTACAATCTCACAATGATCACACACCCATCCCTCTACCAGTGCACATTCCCCACCACCAATATCCCCCTTTCCCACCCTCCCCCTGCCTCCATGGCAGACAATATTCCCCATACTCTCTCCCTACTTTTGGGCATTATGGCTTGCAACACAGACACAGAGAGGTCATCATGCTTGGTCCATTATCTACTTTCGGCATGCATCTCCCATCCCAACTGGTTCCTCCAGCCATCATTTTCTTAGTGATCCCTTCTCTATTCCATCTGCCTTCTCCCCTCTGCTCATGAAGCAGGCTTCCAGCTATGGGGCAATTCTCCTTAGCCACTATCTTTAAAGCCACCCCTACAGATATGTGGAAGGAATGAAAAAAAAAAGGCTCAAAAGCTTACAGAAAACTAGGACAAGAATGAGTCAATGAATGAGAATCAATCTCAATCAGATAATAGAAATTGTTCAAATGACTCAGTGGAGGCCAGCAGTCTGGAGAACTGCTGAAAATATCTGTCAACCAAAATGACACACGAACAGAACCACCCTGAGGACAAAGCAAAGATACTTCCAGAGAACTAGAAACCAGAAGAACAGACCCATGTAATGATAAACATTAAAGATTGTCCTACAGAGTCACTGTCACTGTTATCCCGTTGCTCATCAATTTGCTTGAGCTGGCACCAGTAATGTCTCCATTGTGAGACTTATTGTTAAAGTTTTTGGCATATCGAATACACCACGGGGAGCTTGCCAGGAGCTGCCGTGTGGCACAATACTCTCGTAGCTTGCCGGGCTCTCCGAGAAGGACGAAGGAATTGAACCCAGGTTGGCCGAGTGAAAGGCAAACACCCAATCCACTGTGCTATTGCTCCAGCCCATCTTATAGAGTAAAGTCATCATCACCAGAGACTTTCCAAACCCACAATAAGAACGAACCATTTCAGGAACGATAACTTTGTAGGTAAATAGAATAGACCGGGGGCTGAAGAGACAGGGCTGGGGTTAAGGCATGTGCCTTGCCTGTTGAACGCTGGTTCTATCATCAGCATCACATACCAGTGCCCAGAGCATCACCAGGAGGGATCCCTGAGCACAGAGCCGGGAGTAAACTCTGAGCACTGCCAGGTGTGACCTGCACTCCCCACGAGTACTCTACAGATATGCTTTATCGTTTCTCAGGCTAGCTCCTTTAAAAGACATACAATTATGTAAAGAAGAAATCCTGGTACTATGTCATTGGGTATATAACGTAGATGTGGGCACGGTAAGAAGGAAGCAAAGGGGAAGAGAAGAAACCAAAGAGAAGAAGAAAAGGGGGAGGGAAGAATTCTGGAACGAATTCCCTAGAATGAATCTAGGGAATGAATGTTGCTCTAGGATTATGATAAATTGAGATATTTATTGCAATACCCAGAGCAACCACTACGAAAATTAACTTTAAAAATAGCTAAATGCATAGATAAATCAACAGAGCAAAATACAGCCGAGATCAATTTAAGTGATGCACTATGTTTGCACAGAAGGGAGGGAAAGAAGAATAGAAAAGACATATAGGATAAAAATGATTTTAAAAAACCAAATAGCAAAGTAGCTGATAAAAATCCAATGATATCAATGTACTGTACTGCACTGCTGTCCCGTTGTTCATAGGTTTGCTCCAGCGGGCACCAATAACGTCTCCATTGTGAGACTAGTTGTTACTGTTTTGGGCATATCGAATACGCCATGGGGAGCTTGCTGGGCTCTGCCGTGAGGGCGGGATACTCTCGGTAGCTAGCCCGGCTCTCTGAGAGGGACAATTATATCAATAATTGCACTAAATAGAAACAGACTAATGTCTATGGTTGGTAGCTCATGGTTTCCCAAACCCTGGGAGTTTTCTGAGCAATAATAATAATAATACTAAAGGCAGAGAGTCTCTTGCCTGCGCGCCTGGCTATCTTCCCCAGGGCCCCTCGGAGGGGATGGGCTCCAGCTTCCCCCCCACACACCAAGCAGAGCTCCCACGGCCAAACACCTCCAGAACGTAGCCACAGCCATGCTCAAGGCCCCTCTCCACACATTCGGACGAGCTTCACGCACGAAGAAACCGGCAGAGGAACCCAGGGGTGTGAAACCTGGGGCTGAGACCTCCAAGCCTGCTCGGATCAGGACTGGGACTCTTCTGCCCAGATTCCCCATTTTCCAGTAGCTAGGCGGTCACACCCAGAGACTTCCCCCGGCGCTGTGTAATCCCATCAACGGCTAACATCCAGAGACTATAAAACCAAGCTCCCGGAAGAGGAGCGTGATATAGCTTACTTCTCCTCTGGGAGAACCTGGCAAACTACCAGGAGTTTCCTGCCCACTTGGGAGAGCCTCGCAAGGTCCCCATGGTGTATTAATATGCCAAAACCAGTAACAATGATGGGTCTCATTCTCCTGACACTGAAAGAGCTTCCAATGCAGCATCGTTGGGAAGGACGAGTAAAGAGAGGCTTCTAAAATCTCAGGGCTAGGATGAATGGAGATGTTACTGAGACTGCTAGAGAAATTCGATGATCAATGGGATGATGATGATGATGATGATGATGATGATGAATAAAGGTGCCATCTCTAAGAACATACTACTTCGTCTTAGGTTTCCTGCTCCTGAAATAACTTCAGAGCCATGCTAATAAAAAGGGTGCCTCATTACATCCAGTAAGTCATGTCTATAAGGTAACATTTAGAGGGTTCCTAAGGATGGGGGTTCATTGCCAGGGACCATCCCCAGGGTGGGGTGGGGGCAGTGTTGAGACTTCCAGTCACACCCCTCCATGTCTAGGCCGTGAAGCAAGGGGCTGACATTTGAGTTTCACCTTTGACATTCAAACCATCATGAATCAATGACACAACAGAATGAATCTCTCCAAGGGGACAGAGAGCTTCAGGGTCACAAACAGAAACTCATCCTCTTCCTCAAGCCCCCGAGTCAGCCCCCAGCTCCATATCCAGACTCATGTCCTCATCTGAGGGTTGGAGCGATAGCACAGCGGTAGGGCGTTTGCCTTGCGTGTGGCCAACCCGGGTTTGATTCCTCCGCCCCTCTCGGAGAGCCCGGCAAGCTACAGAGACTATCTTGCCCACACGGCAGAGCCTGGCAAGCTAACCATGGCGTATTCGATATGCCAAAAACAGTAACAACAAGTCTCACGATGGAGACGTTACTGGTGCCCGCTTGAGCAAATTGATGAGCAATGGGATGACAGTGATACAGTGTGATACAGTCCTCATCTGAGAGCTGGCAGGGTCCCTTCCTCACCACCATGGGCCGTCGGAAACGGAGCAAGGAAACCAGCTGGACCCTCTCAGCTGCTCTCACAGGTGAACTTTGTTTGAGGACAGTTTATACACATTCACCAAGAGCCTCTGGTGAATTCCATTCCATCAGAACAGGAAATCGAGGTTCTAGGAAACTGGACATGCCACTTGGCCCTGAAAAGTTGTGCCATTGATAACCACCTTTGGCCACCGAGGCCCTTGATCAGTGGGCACGAGAAGTCTCAGAAGGGACAGCGGAGGAGTTAAGTCGAAGGCTCAGATGTCTCTATGGTACTGCTGGTTTTTTTTTTTTTTTTTTTTGCTGTGACTGTTTGCATACGCTATTGTCCTGTTTCTTTTCTTTTTTTCTTGTTTTTTTTTTTTCTTTTTGGGTCACACCCAGTGATGCTCAGGGATGACTCCTACCTCTGCACTCAGGAATTACTCCTGGCGGTGCTCAGGGGACCCTATGGTATGCCAGGGATTGAATTTGGGTTGGCTGCATGCAAGGCAAATGCCCTCCCCGCTATACTGTCGCTCCGGCCAATTGTCCCTTTTCATTAACAGACACTCAGTGCCCTGGTTTTCAGTGTGGAGACATTAGCCGCAGGGCTGTAAGCCCAAGTCAAAAAACCCTTTTAAGTCTTGGCACCTTTTCTCCATCCTTCCACCTGCTCCCCAAAACACAGGGTGAGAAGTTGAACAAGGACTTCATACTTTGGTGGTTTCTGATACCACCCTACAGGGCAATATGCCAAAAATCTTCAGGTCACCGCTTGGACCCTATCATTACAAAGGCCTGTTGGTATTTTGCAATGCCTGCCTGGGGGTCTGAGGGGGAGGGGAGATCTGGGCTCCTTCCATCCAAATATCTGTGCACCCCTGCAGTTGAAGAAATTAAGTTTCTTTATTTCTCGATAAAGAAATCATTGAACTAATTTTTTTAATTTTAAATGCAGATTTGAATGTGAACACCCCTCCCCCAAAAAGAAAAAAAATACTTATGCTACCTCTAAAACCAAAATAAAAATAGATAGAACTTCCAAGTCCTGCTTGATTTCACCATATATTTTTTCCCTCCTTTTTGGGTCACACCCAGAGATACTCAGGGGCTACTCCTGGCTCTGCACTCAGAAATTACTCCCGCCGGGGCTCAGAGACCTTATGGGATGCTTGGCATCGAACCCAGGTTGACCATGTGCAAGGCAAACATTCTTCCCTCTGTCCTATGATTCCAGCCCTGATCCCATAATTTCTTTCATGTCAAAAGTAAGAATTCCTTCACTGAGGAAGATTTTCCCAGTAACAGAATTGGTGATGGAGAATTGCTGGGTGGAGCTGGAATAATAGCACAGCAATGAGGACACTTGCCCTGCAGACACCCACCCAGGTTTGATCCCCAGCACCTTGAGCCCTGCCAGAAGTGATCCCTGAGCACGGGACGAGGAGTAAGTCCTGAACACCACTGGGGTGTGAGCCAAAAACAAAAAAAGTAAGCTAAGACAAAACCAATGTGCTTGGTGGTTTGAAGAATTGGAGGAAAGGGAGGTTGGAGGAGAAGAGAGAAAAACCAAGCACTGAAACCAGCCACAGAGTTGTACCTAAACACTTTGTGGAAAAGGCACAGTGTGGAGCACGGCTTGGGAGCACTCTGGGAAGATGTGAGATTGCAAGTTTGGCCCCCAGAACTACCCCAGCCTTGTCCTGTGAGGGCCTGGGGTGTGGCTTCGAGCTCTCTGGCCCCTCAGCAGCAGGTGTGTGGTCCCCAATGCACCCCCACCCCAACTCAGAGAAACTTCACAACCACAATGTCCAAGCATCCCAACCAGGGCTACGCTCCTCAGTCATCACACAAAAAAATATCCAGAAAAAAAAATGTTTAGGAGGAGGAAAGGGAAGGTGGAATATATATATATATATATATATATATATATATGTATGTATATATATATATATATTTTTTCTTTTTTAAATAAGGCCTAGAGGGAACCGGAAGAAAGAACGGTGGCTCAGATCCAGCCCAGCACGTGGCCAACCCAGGTTCGATTCCCAGCACCTCAGGATCTGTGGATAATTGCTTTGCCTTTGCAGGCCCTGAGATGCAGCAGGATTCTGGGTTAAGCTGAGGGAGAACCATTGGCTCAGGGGGACATGTCTTGCGCGGGGAAGGCACAGGCCCGAGTAGGGACGCCCCGCTAGAGAAGGTCTGGTTCCCGGCAGGAGAAACCCAGTGGGGAGACACAGGCTGGAACAGACTTGCAGGGTGTAAGGGTCATCGTGCCAAGAAAAGCAAATCGTTCCCAGAGCCTTGAGGCAATTGCTTATCTTCCCTGTGACCACCTCATCCCCCCTGTCCCCAAAGCCCACAGCTGCCCAAACAGTTCATCTACTGCTCTATGGACTCATTCACTGCGGTGGCAGGAAGCGGAGGTTGCACGTAATAGAAAGGCTGCTGGTTTGGGCTCTAGCAGCTCGCGGGCTGCCTGGACAAGTCACGGCGGCCTCCGTTTCACTCTTTGCCATTGACCCCGTGGAACAGAGTCCAAGGTGCCATCTCATTGGCTTTCATTATGGCCATCTACCACAATGCCCTCCACCCAGCCCCAAACCTCACTGGGTGCAGCCCCGGGAGCTCCCGAGCATCACCGAGTGTGGCCCTCGAGGACCCCAGCACCTGCCCACATGGCCCAGGTGACCCCCAGCACCGCAGGTCCTTGCAGCATCTCATCCTTGGGCCTTAGTGCTGACCCCGTGACCCTTACAAAGCAAAAGAACAACAAAACACATAATAAAGCACAGATGGTCAGACTGTATCACTGTTTCACTGTCATCCCATTGATCATTGATTCACTCGGGCGGGCACCAGGAATGTCTCCATTCGTCCTAGCCCTGAGATTTTAGCAGCCTCGCTTTACTCGTTCTTCCCAGCAGTGCCCCACTGAGGCTCTTTCAGGGTCAGGGGAATGAGACCCTTCATTGTTGCTGTATTTGGCATATCGAATGTGCCACGGGGAGCTTGCCAGGCTCTGCTGTGTGGGCAGGATGCTCTCGATACCTTGCCAGGTTCTCTGAGAGGGAGAACTAGGCTATAACCAGGCATTTGCAGCCATGCACTTCCTGGAGCTTTGTTTTTCAGTCTCTGGGTCTTGGCCGTTGATGGAATTACACGGCGCCAAGGGCAGTTTGTGGGTGTGGCTGCCAAGCTACCGGAAAGTGGGGAATCTGGGTGGAGAGGGCCCAGTCCTAATCTGAGCAGGCTTGGCGATCTCAGCCCCAGGTCCTGCATACCTGGGTTCCTCTGCTGGTTTCTTCATGTGTGAGGCTCGTCTGACTGACTGAACAACAACAAAATCAAGACCAAAGTATAAGCTGTCTAGAGGGAAAGTGGCCTAGACTCAAAGAGACAGCGAGATGAAACCCCAGACAGTGAAGGAATACCAGTTTCAGCCTTGACAGGGAAAGAGCTTGGGAACTCATCCCTTCCAACCAGCGAAGGCTGAACAAAATGAAAACATATTAACTTTTCTCAGATCCCCCAGAAAATGGACATCACAGGGCAAAGTGTCAGTAGAAATTGAGAGAACCAGAGTCCGGTGGGCACTGAGAAACACAGCCTTAAGCAGCTTAGCTAGGGGAGAGTCACAGCCAACCGGAGCTGCTAAGGGCACGAGAAGGATCCTTCGGATGCAGCGTTGGCAGCTGAGTGTAAGTCTGCACACAAGTTTCGCTCACCCCTGGAGGTGCAGCGCAAGGGAGGATCCCACACTCTCAAAGGCTTGTCTGTGGGAACTCCACCAGGTTCCCAATGGGAGGTGCAAAAAAAGCAGAGGAGGCAGCTGTGTGTGGGGGGGAATTATTCAAGTATTTATTATAGACATATCCCGTATTTATTATGGACTATTCTGCCCACGCGGCAGAGCCTGGCAAGTTCCCCGTGGCGTATTCGAAATGCCAAAAACAGTAACAATAGGTCTCATCTCCCTGACCCTGAAAGAGCCTCCAATTGTCGGGAAAGACGAGTAAGGAGAGGCTGCTAAAAATCTCAGGGCTGAGTGTAATAGAGACGTTACCCGTGCCCGCTCGAGTAAATGGAGGAGCAACAGGATGACGGTGATACCGTGATTATGGACATAGTGTGCTCACTGGAATCAGAGACGCTCTGCCAGGCGGCATCTCTACTGGAGCCAGTCTCTCTGGGAAAGGACAACTAGGCAACTCCAGCCTTCCTGTCTCATCTCCAGGACAACCGAAGGCAGAGGACCAATCCCGAAGGTCACGGTCTGTAGACTCAGGCATGCTCAAGGGCCAACGTATGGCCGTAATATTCCAGAACACTCCTCCCCCCAGCCCCTTACCACCACTTCAACGAAGCTCCTGTGCGACTGACTATTCCAACTGTACGGACCGAAAGACACAAAGACACAAGGGGTCTTTGAAGCCCCTCGTGCCCCAGCTGCAATCCACAGTCAACACTTCCCAGCTCCTGGTCAGACTAAATTAAAAATCCACAGCAAAGCGGGCTCAGTTCTCATTAAAACACATTTGGCATGCAGAGTGGGGTGGTGGGGGAGGGGGCGGGGGGTGGTGGGAGGGATACTGGGATCATTGGTGGAGGAGAATGGGCACTGGTGGAGGATGGGCAAATGGTCACTGTATGACTGAAATGCAAACATGAAAGTTCATAAGTTTGTAACTGTACCTCATGGTGATTCACTAATGAAAAATTTAAAAAAAACACATTTTGCATGAAGAAGTTACCATACCAAGGTCCTAGGCAATATAGTCTGAAGAGACAAGACAAACAGCAGAGTAAAATTCAGTAATGGTATAAAGTCTGAAATGATGAGAGAGGGGATTAAGAATAACTGTGCTCCATTTTTAAAGGGCCCCAATGAACAAACTGGCAGCTTGCAAGAACAGCTAGCGCGTGTGATCGCAGAGACAGAAACTCAAAGAAAGAATCTCAAAAGATGCCGGACACCAGATGAACCGTGGCACAAATGAAGAATTCTTTTGATGGGCTCATCAGCAGACAGGACACAGACAAAGAAAGTATCAGTGAGATTAAAGATATGTCAATAGCATCGCAATGGAAATGCACATGGAAAGAGAAAGAAAGACACGGGTCATAATATTCAAAAACTGGGACAATCGCAAAAGGCAGAACATATGTGTTCTAGGAACACCAGAAGGAGAGGGAAAGGAGGAGCAGAAGAAATCTGAGCATTAGTGCCTGAGAAATTTCCCAAATGAATGGTAGATACAAAATCATTTAAAAAAATTCAGAGAACACCAAGCAGAAAGATTGAAAAAAAAAAAGTCTAGGCATGTTGTGCTAAAACTGCAAAAGGTAAAAGGCAAAGACAGTCTTGAAAAAAGTCAGCCGTGAGCTGGAGAGAGAGTAGAGAGGGCAGGGCACTTGCCTTGTATGCGGCTGACCTAGGTTCAACCCCCAGCACCATATATGGTCCCTCTAGCTTTTCTAGGAGTGATCCCTGAGCATAGAGCCAGGAGTAAAGCTGGAGCCCTATTACATATGCCTCCCTGTCAAAAAAAGGCCCCAGGTGAAGTGAGGAAGGGACATTGAACTTATCACTGTCACTGTCATTCCATTGTTCATCGATTTGCTCGAGCAGGCACCAGTAACGTCTCCATTGTGAGACTTGTTGTTACTGTTTTCGGCATATTGAATACGCCATGGGTAGCTTGCCAGGCTCTGCCGTGCGGGCGAGATACTCTTGGTAGCTTGCCAGGCTCTCCGAGAGGGATGGAGGAATCGAATGTGAGTCAGCCACACGCAAGGCAAACGCCCTACCTGCTGTGCCATCGCTCCAGCCCATTGAACTTATAAAGGAACAAAGTTTGGGGGGGTCTAAGAGATAGTGCAGTTGGCAGGGAGCCTGCCTTGCATGCAGCTGACCCAGTTTTGAACCCTGACACCACGTACGGTCACTGCTGAGCACTGTCATGAGTGGTCTTAAGCACTGAGACAGGAGTAATCCCTGAGCACTGCCAGGTGTGGCTCAAAACCCGAAATAGATCAATAGTAAAGGAGCAAGGTTAAAAAATACTATTTTTAAGTCGCAAATTCTACAAATTAGACAGTGGAATAAAATAGGTATTTTGTTAGCTAAAGTAGCTAATAAAAAACGACCACTGATACAGAATACAGTATGCGGCAAAATAAGCCCTGAAAACTGAAGAGAAATGCCTTTCTCAGACAAGCAAAGACTGAGGGGATGTTATCACCAATAGTTCTGCCCTAGAAGCAATGTTGAAAGGAGCTATTCAGAGAAACAGAAAATGACCCCATTCAGAAACATGGATCTAGACTGTCAGAGGAAAAATACCAGGGAAATGGTAGGTCCAGTGCAATAAAACCCTTTAGTTCTCTTATTAATTGACCTAATAGACAACTCTTGGCTCAAAGTAGTAGCAACAATGTGCTAGGTGACCAATTCATAGTGATAAGTGAATGGTAGTAATATTATAACAGACAGGAGGAAGGAATTGAAAGTTTTAAGCATATTTGAAAGTATACACAATTACATTGTGCAAATTACATAATGCAAATTCTAGGATAACCATTAAAGTATGTTAAAAAAAAAAGATATATGAGGGGCTGGAGCAATAGCACAGCGGGGAGGGCGTTTGCCTTGCACGTGGCTGACCTGGGTTTGATTCCCAGCATCCCATATGGTCCCCTGAGCACCACCAGGAGTAATTCCTGAGAGCAGAGCCAGGAGTAACCCCTGTGCATCTCCGGGTGTGACCCAAAAAGCAAAAAAAAAAGATATATGATTGGTGTTGAGATGTAAGACAAGGGAATCATGTGAAATGCTTAGTAAACACCAGAGAAGGTATCAAACATAGTGGGGGAAGAAAGAAAGAGTAAGTGTAATTAATAGAAAAGTCAGAAATGATAGAGAAGAAGCCAGTTTGACAATAATAGTCAAATGATCACTCTGGACAAGAACTGAGTGTTGAAAGTGGGTAAAGGGATATGTATGATAACCTCTCGGGATCTGTACTGCAAACCACAATGCCCGAAAGGAGAGAGAGAGAAAGAGAGAGAGAGAGAGAGAGAGAGAGAGAGAGAGAGAGAGAGAGAGAGAGAGAGAGAGAGAGAGAGAGTCTGCGTGCCTCTATAGGCAGGCTGGGGGTGGGAGTTGTGGGGTGGTGGGAGGGAAACTGGGGACATTGGTGCTGGGAAATGTACACTGGTGGACGATGGGTGTTGGAACACTCTATGGCTGAAATCTATTCATCTTTGTGAGGGTCTATCTCACTGTGATTCAATTGAAAAAAATTTAAAAATAAAAGAAAAGTCAGAAACGTTCTAGGTATTCACCCAACTGTATAAACATCCCTTTAGACGTGAGCGGCAAATGCAGAAAGTAGAAGGCAGAAATAGGGCCGGAGAGATTATCCAGGGGTTAAGGCATTTGCCTTGCGTATCGCTGACCCAGGTTTGGTCTCCGGCACTGTAAGTGGCGTCTGAGCACCTCCAGGAGTGAACCCTGAGCGTAGCCAAGTATCGCCCTAACACTCTTCCAAAGAACTAGAGATGATCATAGTAGATAAAAAACATGTTTTTCTATCTGCTCTCTATAAAATATTTTAAATATGTTTATACTTAAACAGAATGACATAAGATAGATGAATTAATTGGGTGGAGAAAGAGGTACATGTTGACATTTGTCAAAATGAAGCTGTTGGGGCCATACAAAATTTCAGACAAAGACAAATGATCGGAGTAAAGCAGAAGATTACATAGTGATAAAGAGGTAAGTTCCCCCAAGAAGATGCAATCTTTACTATGTATACACTTAATAGAGTATTAAAATAATGAGGAAAATTTTGATAGAACAGCAAGGAGAACAGATGAAACCTCTATGGAGGATTCAAATCTCTCTCCTAGTACTTGACAGATTTAGCAGACAGGAAATCAATGAGGAAATAGTTGAGCTGAAAATGGAGCGTCAGTTGTTATTTAGTGACATTTATGAAATGCTTTATCCCACAAGAGCAGACAACACATTCTTCTCCAACATGCATGGAATATTCGGAAAGATATTCAACACATTCTGCACCATACCACAACCCTGAACAAACTTAAGAGACTTAAACATCTACAAAGGATGTTCTTAGTAGAACCAGGATGAAGTGAAACTAGAAACCAGTAACAGAGAAGATAGCTGGTAAATTCCCCAACACTTGGAGATTAAACAAATATTTGTCCTCCCTCCCTTCCTTCTCCCCTCCCTTCCCTCTTTCCTTCCTTGCAGTGTTGAGAGTCAAACCCAGAACCTCACAAAGGCAAGGCATGCTGCCTTACCACCCAGCCATACCTCCTGGCTCCTAAACATACATTTCTAAATAGGACGTCGGAGAAAGAGCTCTCAAGAATAAAAGGAAAAATATTTTGAGCAAAATGCAAATGAGGTACAACTTGTCAAAATTTGTGGAACGCAGTAAATCCAGGCTTACGGGGAAATTATAGCATTGAATGCACATGTTATAAAATAATACAGAGCTGGCAGGGAAATAGCTCAAAGGGTTGATGCACACGCCTGGCATGCAGAATGCCTCAAGTTTCATGCCAGCCTCCACCCAGGGCCTCGAGCGCTGCGGGGTACAGCCCTGGTCGCCCCCCTGGCAGAGCGTCATCTGGTATGAGCCCTGAACTGTCAGGCCCACATAGCCAGGCCTAACACGGCCAGAAGTGGTTCCTGGGGCCCCTGCTTGCTGCTTGGGAACGAGCCCCGAAGATAGGAAAGAAAGCTCTAAAATCAGTCATTTAAGTGTCTGCCTTAGGAAACGATTAGAAGCAAGTGATTCCCAACACAATTTTTTAATGAAGTTGAAATGCTTGCAAGACTCACAAAAATAGAGTATTTTAGACATCAGTTCTCTGTAACATAAACACGCGTAGTGTTTGGATGTCAGTTCTCTCTAAATTAGCATAAAGTATCAACTTACTTAAAAATTCTGTCAGCTCTTTGGGAGGCCAGAGAGATAGAACAGCAGGAAAGGTGCTCGCCTTGTGTGAGACTATCCTGTTTTGACCCCCAGAACCCCATAGAATCTCCTGAGCATCACTGTCACTGTCATCCCATTGCTCATCCATTTGCTCAAGCGGGCACCAGTCACATCTCCATGGTGAGACTTGTTACCGTTTTTGGCATATTGAATACACCATGGGTAGCTTGCCAGGCTCTGCCGTGCGGGCGAGATTCTCTCGGTAGCTTGCTGGGCTCTCGGGGGCAGGGGGAATAGAACCCGGGTCGGCTGCGTGCAAGGCAAATGCTCTACCCACTGGGCAATCGCTCCAGCCCCCTCCTGAGCATTATCAGGAGTTATTCCTGAGTTCAGGGCGAGGAGCATGCCAGGGCCACTCTGAGGCATGGCCCCGAAACAAACATCAGCTATCTATAAAAAGGCAAAAGGTCTAGAATAGCCAAGCAAGTTTTGTGTAAGAAAGAAGTTGGGACAATTATACTATATGATTAGAAAACTTCATAGACATCTTCTAGAATCAAGGCAATGTTACACTGGCATAAAGACGGGCCTGGAGATTATTAGAACAGAATGGAGGGTTCAAAATTTATGGCCGTGATTTTTGATGGAAACTAACCAGACAATTCAAAGGATATACATGCATCTTTGTGATAAGAAGGGCTGGCAGATGGATATTCACATGTAATAAAATAAGCTTTGGTCCTTCTCTAAATAATGGTGGATAAAAATGAATCACAGGTCCAGTATAAGAACTAAAGCAGGGGCTGGAGCGATAGCACAGCGGGGAGGGCGTTTGCCTTGCACACGGCCGACCCGGGTCCGAATCCCAGCATCCCAGGAGTGGTTCCCAAGTGCAGAGCCAGGAGGAACCCCTGTGCATTTCTGGGTGTGACCCAAAAAGCAAAAAAAAAAAAAAAACAGAACTAAAGCAATAAAATACTCATTAAAAAACAAACAAACATAGAAAGGGCCCGAGGGATAGTAGAGCAGGTAGGGCACTTGCCTTGCACACAGCAGCCCCGGGTTGACACACATCACCACATGTGTCCTCCCCAAGACTTGCCAGGACTTATCCCTGATCACAGAGCCAGGATCAAAACATCAGGAAAAAGTCTTGCTGACACTCTCGTGAACATTTTTTCTGGTTTCCAAACAGGAGTCATTAAAACATGGGTGAATCACACTTATAATGAAAAGCGTTCACACTTTGAGAAACATCCCCGACAAAATAAACAGACTCACTACAGACTCTGCTAAAAAAAATAACTTGCAAAATTTGTATCTAAGAAGTACAAATCCAGAATATAAAAAGAACTTTTTAAGCACAGCCATATAACAACCCAATTGAAAAATAAAATATTAGATAAATAAACATTTTACCAAAGAAAATGTGGGGATAGCTTAAGAAACATGGCATCATTTGTCATGAGGAAAAGCAGATTAAAAGAATAACACAGCACCATTAGACACGAACTAAAATTCAGAAGGGGAGAGTGGTTGAGGGTCTGGAGAAATGAAATCCTCACATCTAACTGGCAGGAATTTAAATCGTCCATCTATCCTGGGATCACGGTTGTTTCTTTAAGTATGAAGTTACTCAAAATACAGCAATTTCACTCTGAGGAATCTAAAAGAAATGGAAACATGTCCCCACACAGAGAACGTTCAGTGCAGTGTTAGTTATAATAGTAAAACACTGGCAAGATCCTAATGCCTGCCTCCTGAGGATGGGTAAACCCACTGGAGTATGTCTATACAATGGATTAGACCACTCAGAAATTCAGTGGAATAAAACACCCACACACATCACAACAGAGATGAACCAAAACCCAAACAAACGACCTCCCCGAACCTCATGCTTAACTGAGCTAGGTGCAGGTCTGGGAGACGGTCGTGAAGTTAAGATGGTTGCCTCACATCCGCCCAACCAAAGTTTGATCCTCAGCAACTCATATGGTCCCCTGAGCACCATCAGGGCTCACTCCTGAGCACCATGGTAGGGATAAACCCTGAGCACCACTGGATATAGCCCTCTCCCCCAAATTAATAACAACAATAGTAATAATGGGCCAGAGTGATAGCACAGCCGGTAGGGCGTTTGCCTTGCACGCGGCCGACCCGGGTTCGATTCCTCCACCCCTCTCAGTGAGCCCGGCAAGCTACCGAGAGTATCCCGCCCGCACGGCAGAGCCTGGCAAGCTCCTCGTGGCATATTCGATATGCCAAAAGCAGTAACAACAAGTCTCACAATGGAGACGTGACTGGTTCCCACTCGAGCAAATCGATAAGCAACGGGATGACAGTGATACAGTGATACAGTGAATAGTAATAATAATGCAGCTGGATGCAAAGATTATGAACACCGTAGGATTTCAGTTAAATGTCCAGAAAAAGGCAAATGACAGAGACAGCAAACAGATGTGTGAAACAACCCCTCCCCACTCCACCCACCCACAGAGAGGGGGGTAGACGTCTGTCTGTCTGCTTATGAAGGAAACAGGACATTTGGCAGGGCAGGTGTGTGTGTGTGTGTGTGTGTGTGTGTGTGTGTGCGTGCGCGCGCGCGCGTGCAATATTCTAAAACTAGATGTATCCCCCAGTCCATGTACTAAAAATAATTAAAGCCACCCCTTGCAGGGGTGAAATTTAAGAACTCAGATAGAGCCTACCTGAGTAAGACTCTTTAAAAATCACCATCTGGGCTGGAGCAATAGCATAGTGGGGAGAGCGTTTGCCTTGCACGCGGCCGACCCAGGTTTGATTTTCAGCATCCCATAGGATCCCGTGAGAACTGCCAGGAGTAATTCCTGAGTGCAGAGCCAGGAGGAACCCCTGTGCATCACCAAGTGTGACCCGAAAAGCAAAATAATAATAATAATAATAATAATAAAAATAAAAATCACCATCTGATACTCAACCCCCAGTGAGCTACAGAGAGGGGGTGGCTGTGGGAAGGTGCAAGATCGGAGTGACAAACCTCTTGTCTGTGTAGACAGGAGCATCCTGTTGTGTCATCAACTGCCACTCCCTCCTAACCTCACCCACTGACAGTTCTAGGGCCTTTGCCACAGCTGAGTCCACTTGAGCTGAGTCGTCTCCAAATGGCCTCTTTCCCGTGGCAGCTTCGATTGCATGGCCAGCGTCCAGGGTGCTGTGCCCGGCGCTGAGCCAATGGCAGCTTTGCTCTCGGGAGAGACTCCTTCTCACACCCGGGATCCTTCTTGCGCCGTCTAGACCCAACAACATTCAATCTTAATCTACAATGTTGGCCTTTATTTAAAAAATAATAATAATCGAGGGACTGGAGAGATAGTACAACAAGTAAAGCACTTGCATTGCACACGGCTGACACAGGTTCCATCTCCGCCACCCTGGATGACCCCCTGGATCCACCAGGTGTGATCCCTGAGCTCAGAGCCAGGAGTAAGGCCTGAGCACCTCCTGGGTTTTAGGTTCGACCTAAAACCTTCCCCAAATATTAGTACCCGAGAGACTAGAGAGAGAGTACAAGCATTAAGGAGCTTGCCTTGCATGTGGCTGACCCTACTTTGATCCTGGACTGCCTCTGGTTCCCTGAGCACCACCAAGAGTAATCCCTGAGCACAGAGCCAGGAGTACAGCACTGAGTACATACAGACGCAAGATAAAATCATAATAATCAAAACCTATGCACACAGAGTGGGGTGATCGATACCTCCTGCCCTCCCTGGACTATTGATGCCGTTTCTGAGCCTTGTTCCCAGGAGCACGTGCGCGTACAGGTGAGGAGAGAGACACGGTCACTCGGCTGCTGAGCTACTGAGTGGACATGAGTGACAGGTCAGTGTGGGCGTGGAAGGTTGACGTCATCACTTCCGATGCCAGCTTTGCCACTCGGGTTTTTATTTCCCCCTCTCTCACTAGAGGGAAGGATTGCTTTGGGGCTGCAGCGGGCTGCCTCCAAGGAGAGTGCCGGTCGGCACATTTCCTTCTCTCGCCTTATCTTCCTCTTGGACTCCGGAGCCGGTTCCCAGCTGAGGGTTCCAGGACTCCAGCGTTTCCTTAACTGCTCCTTTCACTCTCCCTTCACCGACTCACATAGTGATTGGCATTCATCTCAAGACAGAGG
Source organism: Sorex araneus (assembly GCF_027595985.1). Classification (NCBI taxonomy): domain Eukaryota; kingdom Metazoa; phylum Chordata; class Mammalia; order Eulipotyphla; family Soricidae; genus Sorex; species Sorex araneus. The sequence goes on from NC_073307.1 coordinate 85,453,121, forward strand.
GGTACGGGGCGCCCCGTACGTGCGAGAGTCTGCCCTGGACGCTCTGTGGGAACAGAGGGGACCGAGGGTGACCATGTCCTTGCAGCATTGCGACGGATTGAAAGCAGGTGGGAGGGAGGTGTGCGCACACAGAACGGTCAGGTTAGAACCTAGAAAACAGAGCTACAAAACAGGGTTCGATTCCTCCGTCCCTCTCGGAGAGCCCGGCAAGCTACCGAGAGTATCTCGCCCACACAGCAGAGCCTGGCAAGCTCCCCGTGGCATATCCGATATGCCAAACGCAGTAACAACAAATCTCACAATGGAGACGTGACTGGTGCCCGCTCGAGCAAATCCATGAGCCACGGGACGACAGTGACAGTGACAGCGAATCACTGTGAGGTACAGTTACAGACTTACAAACTTCCGTGCTTACGTTTCAGGCATACAATGATTGAGTACCCATCCCTCTGCCAGTGCCCATTCTGCACCACCAAAGATTCCAGTCTCCCTCCTACCACCCCCACTCCATCCCCCCCACCCCCCGACTCTGTGGCTGGCCATTCCCTTTCTAAAGCAGAGCTTTCTTCTTTGGGGTTGGGAGTGAGCTCTCAGGGTTCTGGCCCTGGGTCTCTCCTGGTGCTACCCAGACAATAGGGCCAGGCAGTTATGTACAACTCTGGCTCTGTGGTGATGGGGGCTCCGTGGTGTGTGTGTTGCGGGGGAGGACTCCGTGGTGGGGGAGCACTTTGGCAGTGCTCTGGGATCTCTAGTTTTTAAGGATGGGAACACCTTCTAGGTAGCAATCAGGATCGCCTTTCTGTGGAAGGGAGGGTAGGGGAACTGGGCCGCACCCCGGGGTGCTCAGGGCTTCCTTCTGTCTCTATTCTCAGGGCTCACTCCTGGTGGGTCTGGGGGGCAGGGAGGCTTTATGGGGTACTGGGTTCGAATCACACAAGTCACACAAGCACCTTCACTTTTGTCCCATCTCTCTGGCACAGCAACCAGAAGAGGGTTGTTTGTTTTTTTTTCTGTTAAAAGGGATTGAAATTGAGCCTTCGAGATGGGTTTGCTATTGAGTTGACGGAAGGTGGTGATGGAGTGAATGAGGGGTCCCGGGCGAGACCCAAAGTGCAGCCATTTGGGTTGCTTCCCAATCAGTGTAGGGAAGGAGAGAACCAGTGGTCAGTCACAGATGTGTACTGGGGCTACCTAAACCCTTCCCAGCGGTCAGAGGGGGTCACGCTCCCGACCATTTTCTGGGGGGTGTGGCCCTAACTGGTTAGTCTGTAATAACTCTCCGGAATAAAAATCTTCAAACTCCTCACAGGTGTCTTGTGTTCGAATCGCGGGCCCTGACACCCGGAAGAAGAGGTTTGCAGAAACGGGGAAATACACAGTGTACTGGGGAGAACAACAAGACCGTTTTTGCTACGCATGAAATGCGTGTTGGGGAGTAGCAGCGGGTCCCTCTATCCATACCACTCAAGCCCAAGTCTCTGGAATGTCGAATACGGACTAAGATTTTGCTCCGTTCCAGACGGGCGATGCTACTTCCTCGTGATGCAAAAGATATTTGCACAGTTGCACCACAAATTCCGAGTCTGCTTCAGTGAGACCCACATTCTAGCTGGAGCGCGTTGTGGGCACAGAGAGGTGGCCGGTAGGGCTGGCCGAACCTTAGCCCCCATACAGTCTGAGCCTGTTGGGTTTGGGGGGTCACCAGGGGGCATGAACAGCACCCTCTTGTCTTCGGATGGCTCTGTGTGTGCCCAGTGGTCACGGGAGAGAGAACTGGCCTTCTGGAGGATGCCAGGGGCGTGGTTTGCTCACAAGCCAACTTTTCCTGAAGCTCAGAAGATGAGAATGGTTCTGCTGACCATTTGCCCGCGAGACCCAGAAATCTGCTTTCCCAGAAACAGCGGCCAGGGTGGGGAGAACGGCTACAACTTGAGCATCACGCTCGATGCTCATGTTCCAGGCCCGACACCTGGTCTGGAGGGCAAGAGTCATTCCAGGGCAAACTGAGGACCCTGTTTCTACTCAACTCTAGCCTCAAGTCAGAGTTCTGAAGAAGAGCATGGGGACTCCTAAAAAATTCCAATTCTTGAAGGACATCAAGAAGAATGTTAAATCCAGGGCCTAGTTGCTTACACTGGTCTGTGATTACTTCATCCTTTCCAAATGTAAGCTTTTTTTAGAGGAAAGAAGGAAGAAAAGGAAGGAAGGTAGGGAGGGAGGGAGGGAGGGAGGAAGGAAGGAAGGGAGGGAGGGAGGGAGGGAGGGAGGGAAGAAGGAAGAGAGGGAGGGAGGGAGGGAAGAAGGAAGAGAGGGAGGGAGGGAGGAAGGGATAAAGGGAGGGAGGGAGGAAGGAAGAGAGGGAGGGAGGAAGGAGGGAGGGAGGGAGGGAGGGAGGGAGGGGAAAAGGAAGGAAGGAAGGAAGGAAGGAAGGAAGGAAGGAAGGAAGGAAGGAAGGAAGGAAGGAAGGAAGGAAGGAAGGGAGGGAGGGAGGGAGGAAGAAAGGGAGGGAGGGAGGTAAAGAGAGAGAAAGGGAGGAAGGGAGGAAAGAAAGGGAAACTGAGCCGTGTGGCGGTCCCCTCCCGTGGAGAGCTATGCTCGTTTCCTGTGCCAGATAGCCTCATCCAAGCTCCACACAGACAGCCACCAGAGTGGGGGAATGCCCATACGGTCTTAGGGTCCGTCAGTTGGCTTCTGTCTGCACTGTACGCAGTGATCCTTTGGAAGGGGGGGTTTGCTTGTGTGTTTGTTTTGTTTTGCTTGGGGGCCACACCCAGCAATGCTCAGGGCTTATTCCTGGCTCTGCACTCAGGGATCGCTCCTGGAGGTGCTCAGGGGACCATCTGGGGTGCCAGGGATTTAATCTGGGTCAGCCACATGCAAGGAAAGCGCCCTCCAAGCTGTCCTATCCCGCCCCAGTTCCCATAGCTGCGAGATGGTGGCAGCAGATAGTCAGAAGAGTCTGAGAAGCCAACAGGTCCGCCATACCGTGGTCAGCTACCCGGACACTGGGGCAGGTATGCGTGTGACCTGTAAGGACAGAGTCCGAAGCGGAAGCAGGGTGGGGGTGAGCTCGGGCTTCAGTTTCCGGAAAGAGAAGTGGAAAAGGAACCTGTCGGGAGACTGACTTTTAGAAGTACCAGGTGGGAGGAGGCTAAGCGTTCCATTAACCAAACGCAGCACACATTTTGCTAAAGGCAGTAACGTCTCCATAAATTCAACGGTGGCAGCTGGCGTGGCCCCGAAGTGGAAAATGATGAGGTTAGGGGCTGCTCCTGACAGCTGGGAAATTAAACCGAGGAAACGCGGAGAGAAGGAGAGCCGGCGCTAAACACGCTCCCGCATACCGAAGTCGTCTTCTCGGCACTCGGAGCGGCTGGGTTCAAATTCGGGGCTGTTCCGTGGATTTAATTAACTAAACACCCCCTGGGTTCTTTTCACAGTGCAGTTCCTTGGCAAGAGATATTTAACTTGGGCGTTTTCATTTATTTATTTCCCCCCCTCTGCTGAACTCAACGACCTCTGAATCCCAACCACCTGGAAAACCGCATCTTTTTCATTCAGTAAATTTCACCACCTGGGCTCAGTATATATATTAAGATCTGAAAAAGACAAATGATTCAGGGGCTTGTGAGTATTTTGGAAGCAAGAAGAAATAAAAAGCAACCAACCCCTCCCCGGCCTTTATCTTAGGAAATGGCAGAGGGGCATTGCAGAAGCTTGATCAGACAGTTAAATTGGGATTTTTTTTTCACTTGCTAGCATTTTTCTTTCATTGTATCACAAGAAAAAGCACATTTCTGGAGGCGGGAGACAAAGACTTAATACCAGCAGAGAAAGGAAGTAGACTCAGAAATAATAACTTCGTACATGGCAAGAGTGCAAAAACCTGGATTTGAAATAAAAATATCTGCAGTCTAATTCTACTTGTACGTTTTTGCTTCCAGCCGGAGCCAATGTTACAGATGAAGACTTTCCTTAATCCTCCCCAGCCTCACAGCTCCTCCACACGTGTTCGTTTCTGTTCCTTTCTTCTGAGTTTTTGCCTTGCATCAACAGCACGGTTGACCTACCCAGCCAAGAATCCCCCCTCACCCCCCTGCCCCCCTCACCCCGTGCACACACACTCATGTCCAGTCACTACATCCCTCTGATTCACTCTTCCCCGGGAATGCTTGATGTCAACCAACGTTTGTTGGTTTTCTTCAAGCCCTCACCATCATCGTTGTCACAACCTCTTAAATTAGTCTTTCTCAGCTAGGGGTCAAATGTTTCCCTGTGAACTCCCAGGATAGTTTGGAGAGAATCATAAAACATATATATGTGTCATCATCATCATCTTCGAATTTCTTGAGCGGTCTCAGTAACGTCTCCATTTGTCCTAGCCCTGAAATTTTAGAGGCCTCTCTTTACTCGTCCTTCCCAACGGTGCCGCGTTGGAGGCTCTTTCAGGGTCAGAGGAATGAGACCCAGCATTGTTACTGGTTTGGGCATATGAATACACCACTGGGAGTGTGCGAGGCTCTCCCATGTGGGCAGAAAACTCTTGGTAGCTTCCCAGGTTTTCCCAGAGGGGGAATTAAGCTAAAGGATGTTGCTGCACGCTCCTGGGAGCTTGGTGTTATAGTCTCTGGATGTTGGCCGTTGGTGGGATTACACAGTGCTGGGGGCAGTCCCTGGGTGTGGCTGCCTAGGTACTGGAAAATGGGGAATCTGGGTGGAAGAGGCCCAGTCCCGATCCGAGCAGGCTTGGAAGTCTCAGCCCCGGGTCCCACACACCTGGGTTCCTCCGCCGGTACCTTCAGGCGCGAGGCTCGTCCGTACATGTGGAGAGGGGCCTTGAGCATGGCTGTAGCTAGGCTTCGGAGGTCTTCGGCTGCTGGGAGCTCTGCTTGGGGCAGGGAGGGAAGCTGGAGCCCACCCCTTCCAAGGGGCCCACCATATATATATATGTGTATATATATATGTATATGTTTAATCACAGAAATTATGGGGGGTATTGAGAGGGGGCACAGCATAAGACTAGAGAGATATTTAGTAGAGCAGGAGGCAGGTTCATGATGGACACAAGCTCAATAGAGATTTACGGTCACAAAAGACTGAGAAGTGTTGCCTTGCATGAAGCTTTTTCCTTCGGCCAAGAAAAGCTGGGCTGGCAAAAGGAGAGAGAGAGCAAAAGGGAATGCCCTGCCACAGAGGCGGGCCGGGGTGAGGGGGAGACTGAGTGGGGGTGGTGGGGGGGATGCTGGGACCATTGGTGGTGGAAAATGGGCACTGGTGGAGGGGTGGGTACTTGACCATTGTATAACTGTATACAAGCACGAAAGTTTGTAAGTCTGTAACTGTACCTCATGGTGATTCACTAATAAAAAATAAAATAAAATAAAGAAAATTTGGGCTAGGGGTTAGAGCAATAGCACAGCAGGTAGAGCGTTTGCCTTGCACGCGGCCAACCCAGGTTCGATTCCCAGCATCCAAAAAGGGTCCCCAAGCACTGTCAGGAATAATTCCTGAGTGCAGAGCCAAGAGTAACCCCTGACCATTGCCGGGTGTGACCCCCCCCCAAAAAAAGAAAATAAAGTGTCTCTTGTAGAGGCCAACTGAGGGGTGGCAGGAGGGAAACTGAGGATATTGGTGGTGGGAAATGTGCCCTGGTGAAGAGAGGAGTGTTGGAACATTGTAGGACTGAAACTCGATCATGAACAACTTTGTAACTGTATATCTCACGGTGATTTAATAATAATAAAAAAAGGCTTACATATCAAATGATAACAGACTCACACTCCAAATACTGACGTCTGTTCCTCTCCTCCCCACACATATAAGGTTATAAGGTTACCACATAGTAGTCTGTAGTGGCTAGATAGAGGGCTTCATGTTTACCAGGAATGTTTTACATTTAAACAGCTGTCACTGTCACTGTCACTGTCATCCCGTTGCTCATTGATTTGTTCAAGTGGGCACCAGTAATGTCTCCATTGTGAGACTTGTGATCATTTTTGGCATATCGAATACTCCACGGGTAGCTTGCCAGGCTCTGCCGTGCGGGCGGGATACTCTCGGTAGCTTGCCAGGCTCTCTGAGAGGGATGGAGGAATCGAACCCGGGTCGGCTGCATGCAAGACAAACGCCCTACCCACTGTGCTATCGCTCCAGCCCGAAAGTAGTGAGTGGTTGCAAGGTCAACCTGAAGTCAGCCTGCAGCGAACATTTGAACAGCATCTTCTAGGAATTGCTATGGAAACTTTCAGCACTATGACTCGCTAGTTATCATAGCCCTGTTGCCAGGAACTTAGTGACTTATTGTTGGGTAACTAGTATCCAAGAAAGCACATTTATACTTTTTTTAAACAAAGAATTTCTTATTGTCAAAGGCTTTCTGCTAAGTCCCTCGGACTCTGTGATTTGAGAGAAGTCCCTTGCCTCATGAAACAGGGTCGAGACAATGAAACCGGGGGCGGGGTGACTGTGAATGATGATAAGTTCTAGGAAGAATTTAGGTGTAGGGGAGAGGTGGTGGTGACTCTGGAATGGGAACTAGGAGCCGCCAGCCTTCCAGAACGTTCTGGAAGAAGACCGTGCAGAGTGTCGCTGGGACGGAAAAGCCGGGTGATGCTGGAGTGTGGGAGCGCAAGGGCGACTCAGGGTGACTCTGACAGAATGAATAATGGGAATTGCTTCTGGACTCCAACCGGAGCGGGGCATTTCTCCTAAGTGCAGCGGGCGCTGACAGCAGGCTGCAAGCAGGGACGGAATGTGACCTGACTTGGTTTGGAAAGTGGACGACTTGCAAGTGTCTCGTCGGTGGAGGTGGGGGTGGGGGGAAAGGAAGTGGGCGTCTTACCTAGGAAGCACGTGTGTTATAAGGAGATGCGCTATCCGGTCATCCAGAGTCACAGAAGAGACACAATGGATGGCGCTGGGATGGATTTTGGTAGTGGAGCCGTTGGTCTGGGGTGGGGGTGTGGGGGGGCGGGGGAGAGACTGCTGTAGAGGCACCAGCGGCTAAGGGACTCTGGGGGTGTCCAGACGGCTGGTGGTGATGGAACTATGCTGGGAAAGAGGGGCACAAGCCCAGGCCATCCCGGGGGGTCAAGGACACATTTAGGGGTTAGAAATACAGTAGAGGGCTGGAGAGCTGGTATCGGGGTGAAAGCACTTGCCTCGCATGCAGCTGACGCCGGTTCAGTTCCTGACGCCACGTGGATCCCTCTGCACTACCAGATGCAGCCCCGGAGGTCCCGAGCGGGCTGGGGTGGCCGTGGGTAATTGCAGACTCCGTGTAGCACCACGACCTTCAGCACTTGGCTTGAACCACTGGCCAAACTGTTGAGAAACTGGACCTCCTGAGTACCCTGAGGGCACCTCCCTCCACCCCGCAAAGAGGTGGCTTTTAGGGACCAGAGGAGAGGGCTGGGCTGGGTGTCTGCATTCTAGGGACCTTGATGCAAGAACTGGACCAGGGGCAGAGAGATAGCACGGCATGAAGGCCCTCTCCCTAACACATCTGGTTACGTTTGGTCCCTGGCACTACCTAGGGTCCCCCAAGCACCACCAGGACTGACCCCTGATCACAGAGCCGGGAGTAAGCTCTGAGCACCACCTGGCGTGGCCAAAAGTAAAAACAAACTCAAAAAGCTGTGGGCCTAGGTGAGACCAGCCGGCACGGCAGTGGAGGGGTGTGACAAGAGAAGGGAACTAAGAAGAGCCCTGGTCTACAGAGCTTAGGGGAAGGGGGAAGAAATCTAAAGAGGAGCGGGTCCTCACAGCCCGACCCTGTCCCTCCCACGAAGACCAGTGCGAGGTCCTCCGACACAGGACCAGGGCTCCTCCTGCCACCAACACTCCCACGAGCTGCCACCTTCTCCATAAAGTCCACCCCTCGAGGGCAGCCAGGTCCACGCACGGTCCAGCCTGAACTCCCACTTCAGGGTCACCCTCCTTGTCCCCCACTCCCAGGCCCCGTCATGGCACCTGAATGTTTGTTATGATCATCTGGGTGCATGTTGTTATTAACTGTAACTTAAGAGAAAAGTCATGCCAGAAACCTTACCTGTTGGTTGTCCAGTACACAGTGGATGTGCAGTAAGAGCTGACATGTAAGAGGAAGGAAGGAAGGGAAGGGGAGAGGAGGGGAGGGAGAGGGAAGGGAGGAAGGAAGGAGGGAAGGAAGGAGGGAGGAAGGAAGGAAGGAAGGAGGGAAGGAAGGAAGGAAGGAAGGAAGGAAGGAAGGAAGGAAGGAAGGAAGGAAGGAAGGAAGGAAGGAGGGAATGAAGGAGGGAGGAAGGAAGGAAGGAAGGAAGGAGGGAAGGAAGGAAGGAAGGAAGGAAGGAAGGAAGGAAGGAAGGAAGGAAGGAAGGAAGGAAGGAAGGAAGGAGGGAAGGAAGGAAGGAAGGAAGGAAGGAAGGAAGGAAGGAAGGAAGGAAGGAAGGAAGGAAGGAAGGAAGGAAGGAAGGAAGGGAGGGAGGAGGGAGTGAAGGAGGAAGGAAGGCAGGAAGGAAGGCAGGGAGGGAGGAAGGGAGGGAGGAAGGAAGGAGGGAATGAAGGAGGAAGGATGGAAGAAAGCAAGGAAGGCAGGAAGGAAGGAAGGAAGGAGAGAGGGACAGAAAGAGGGAAGGAAGGATCATGATATTCTTTGTATGAGAACCCTCACTAAGAATACATGACAGGGGGCTGGAGAAATAGCACAGCAGGGAGGGCATTTGCCTCGCATGCGGCTGACCTGGGTTCGATTCCCAGCATCCCATATGGTCCCCTGAGCACCTCCAGGGGTAATTCCTGAGTGCAGAGGCAGGAGTGACCCCTGTGCATCGCCTGGTGTGACCCAAAAAGCAAAAAAAAAATACATGGCAGTAACCCTGCTGCTTCTTCCCTCGTGCAGTATCTTGCAGTGGAATGGTAAGAGCCCCATCTAGCAGAAGAAATGTATAGAACAGGCTGAACTTTTCTCAGCCATGAAAAAACAAACAAACAAACAAAAAACAAAAAACAACTTCCAAAGTTGAGGCTTCTGCAGAACTAACTTTTTTAAACAACCCAAGGTTAGGAACTGGATCTAAAAAATCTGTTTGGAATGAGTCTTACTTCTCCAGCTCTTTAAGGGCCATTGAGACTAGAAAGCTGTGGCATGGCTGCTACGAGGGTAACGTCCCATCCCTCTGTGACAGTGAAGCCCTTGATGTTTGTGACTTCGTGTAAGTTAACTTCGTGTAACTTCGTGAGAATGTCTGAGAAGATTCCTACCTGCTCTTAGACCCCATCATGTGCGGATAAAATGATGCTTCTCGGCTCCGGGGGATCAAGTGTTTGCACTGAGCTTTAGCTGGCTGCTCCTAACCTCAGCTGCCCGCACCTGGGAATCAGCACTGTGTGGCAGGAAGGTGCGAGCATTAGCCTACTGCAGGCTCAGGTGAGTGATGCCCAGGGGACTCTCAGCCCTGCAGGCACCTTATCATCCACGCCTAGAACCTCTGCTCACCTCTCTCAGTGTCTGTTACAGGCTGGGTGGTTTTCTGTGTGTTTGCTTTGGGGCCACACCCAGAAGTGCTCGGGGCTTACTCCTAGCTCTGTGCTCATGTGGGCTTGGTGGACCATATGGGATGCTGGGGACCAAATTCAGGTCTCTGGTGCAAGGCAAACGCCCTCCCCACTGCACTGTTGCTCTAGCCTCCCTAGCTGAGGAATTTTCTTTGCACAGTTCGACAATGGATGGGACTATTCAAGGGATGCCCCTTTCTGCTGGACCTCCCCGTGGAACATCACAGCAGTAGCCAGAGTGACAGTACAGTGGGGAGGGCATTTGCCTCACACATGGCCAACCAGGATTCGATCCCGGGAATCCCATATGGCTCCCCCAAGCACCGCCAGGTGTGATTCCTAAATACAGATCCAGAACTAACCCCTGGCCATTGCCGAGTGTGACACCCCCCAAAAGTCAACACAAAGATATATCATAGGAAAGGATGTTTCCATGCTCCTATCTGGATCTGTGAGAGATCATTCCCCTAGCACAAAACCCACCCCCAAGCTTGGAATAGTCCCCTGGGCAAAACAGCATGGGTCTGAGAATATAAATGGATGCAAAAAAAAATGAACCCAGGAATGAATAGAATAAAACAATTTAGGGTCTCCTAGATGTGGAGGGAAACATAAGCAAACACAGAATAGGAAGCCGTGAGGGCTATGCTTTGAGGATGTCGCTGATGGGCTGTGGAAAACTCGCCATCTCTGTTCTTCATGTACCTACGGAATGTTGACGTGCTCACTAACGGTCTTGACTGTTGCTATCAGTTTACACAGTGACTCACGTGTTGGGAACAGGGTGGACGAGTGACATGGTTCTCAACAAATCCCCTGTCTGTGAGCTCCCTGAGGGCTGCCCAGGTGAGCCCAAAGCTTGGCCAGTCCTTGTGTGTGTGTGTGTGTGTGTGTGTGTGTGTGTGTGTGTGTGTGTGTGTGTGTGTGTGTGTTTCATTCTCTGTGCTCGACTGGCTGGCTGGAGGCTGAATGGAGGTTGAAGACGCTGGTGTGCATGACTTAAGTCTTCCTGCTTCGGACACACACCGATAGGGCTCAGGTGTGAAGCTTTGCCTGTTTAGGAAATAAACGTCCGCACAGGGCCTGGGGACGTGAATCAGTAGCAGCCAGTGCGGGTCCTGTGAACGTGAGGCTGCCAGCTCAGTCCCCACAGCCACCCGCATGCTTTGAGCCTGCTGCCGGCCATGTTATTGACGGGGAGCGTGTGACGTGTGGCACACCCAGCCCCAACCCCCACCCTGTAGAACTCCCAAGTCAAGAGTGCGAGTCCCACAGTGAGGTGTGTGGTCCCACTAAGCACCTCAGCCAAGCATGCAGGAGGCGTGCAGGGTTCGATTGTGCTGCCTCCCTTCCTTCAGCATGTCTGGGGATTGAGCCACATCATAATGTACATCAGTATTTTGCATCTTTTTACACCAAATGGTATCTATCATGTATCCTTTCTCCATTTTCAAAGTAAAGTTCGGTGACTTTTGACAAATGTGCCTTGTAACCACTTACACGAGAAGATGGAATATTTCCATGGCCCTAAATATATCCCTGCCTGTCTTGTAGCTCTACTGTTCTGTTTTAGCATGGCAGTTATGCTTTTTCTAGAACTTTTAATAGATAAAAGCATACATGGTGTTGTCCTTTTCTGGTTTGTTTTGGGGCCACACCTGGTCGTGCTCAGGGCTTATTCTTGGCTCTGCACTTGGGGAATCGCTCCTAAAAGGCTTGAGGGGCCAAAAGGGGTGGCTGGGATTGAATCCAGGTTGGCAACACGCAAGGCCTTATTGTACTATCTCTCTGGACACAGTATAGTCTTTTATTTTTGCTCTTTCTTAACATATTCTTTCTGAATTCTATACTATAATGTGTACCAGTTGTCTTCATATATCACAGTTTGTTTATTAACTGCCAATTGAGGGACATTTGGGATGTTTCCAAGTCAAAGTATATCATGAATAAAGCTCTAAGAAAATTCATGTCTGAGTATGTTTTGATGTGAGCATAGGTTTTTATTTTGATCGTATAAATAGGGAATATTCATATAACACTTTCTTTTTTAGGAAAATGTCAAATTGATTTCTGGAGTATGGCCTCATTTCTATATTCTCACAGCTACATATCAGAGTTCAGGTTTCTCTATGTCTTTGTCGATATTGCCTATTGACAGTTTCTTCTGTGTTAGCTGTTCAGATAGGTATGTGATGATACCTCACTGCAGCTTTCTTTGAAATTCTCTAAAAGTAAATAATGTTGCTCATCTTCTCAGCTTGTTTGCTATTCATTTTTTTTTCCTTTGGCGAGGTACACTGTTTTCAAATTGAGCCATTTGTCTTCTATTTTTATTCTGATGCAATCTCTTCTCAGATAAGGTTTTGAAAATATTTTTACTTATCTCTAATTTCTCTTTTTATTTCCTTGACACTGTTTTCCCAAGGGCAAGGTTATGAATTTTGATGTGGTTTAGTTCCATCGGTGCATTTATTGTGCGCAAAACCCCACCTTTGTCAACTGAGAGTCACAAAAGTCTGTTCTTGGGTTTTCTTGTAGATGTTTTAAAATGGATAGTGCTACGTTTCTCATTTGTGGAATATAAAGTAACAGAATGGAAGACTAACACCCAAGAACAGTAGAGATGAGTACCAGGAGGATTACTCTACAGCTTAGAAGCCGGTCTCGCATGTTGGGGGAAAAGGCAGCTCAGATGGAGAAGGGACCACCAAGTAAAGGGTGCTAGGAGGGCTCACTTGGGATGGGAGATTCGGGCTGAAAGTGGACTATAGACCGAACATGATGGCCACTTAATACCTCTACTTCAAACCACAATACCCAAAAGGAGAAGGGGAGAGAGAGAGAGAGAGAGTGAGTGAGTGAGAGAGAGAGAGAGAGAGCGAGAGCGAGCGAGGGAGAGAGAGAGCAAAAGGGAATGCCCTACCACAGAGGCAGGGTAGGGTGGAGGGAGGACGGGGTGGGGATGGTGGGAGGGATGCTGGGACCACTGGTGGTGGAAAATGGGCACTGGTGGAGGGATGGGTACTCGAGCTTTGTATGACTGAAATGCAAGCACGAAAGTTTGTAAGTCTGTAACTGTACCTCACGGTGTTTCACTCATAAAAACTTAAAAATTAAAAAATGTATAGTGCTATGTTTAAGTACGTCATATTATACAGTTTTAAAATTATATGGCCAGGAGGGATTCCTGAGTGCACAGCCAGGAGTAAGCCCTGAGCACCACAGGCTACGGCCCCCAAACAAACAATCAAACAAAAACAGATGGCGAAAGAATGCGCTGTTGCTGAATCTTGCAGGTAGGCAGGTCTGGGCTTACAGATTTCGGGCCTTCTCAGAACTGGGGCGGGTAGATTCCATTAAATTGTTTCAGCTTCATAGCTCCTGATTGTGCATTGCTTTTGGTTCTGGCCGGGGCCAGGGAGTTGGCTATTTGGCCACATCCGGCTGTGATGAGGGCTTATTGCTGACTCTACATTCAGGGATAACTCCCGGCGGTGCTCAGTGGACCATCTGGGGTGCCTGGGATCGAACCCGAGCTGGTTATGGACAAGGCAAACACCCTCGTCCTCTGTACTACTGCTCTGGGCCCCAGAAGTTATTTTTAATCATAAAAGGCCTTTTATGGCCTGTTTCCCCCAGCCCTTTCCTCTGCATCTATTGAGATAATCATAGGGTTTTTCCTTGCGGTCTATTGGGGGAAGACTCCCCAGAAGTGTTCTGGGGACCCAGAATTGACTCCTAGTGATATTCTGCCAATTGGGTGAACTGAGTCAGAGAGTTCCGTGCTCAAGGCCCCTCAATATAGTTCTGCGAGGGCCTGACAGTGCTGGGGGAGGGCATGAAGACCATACCTGGCAGTGCTTGGGGCACAACCAGTGCTGGGGATCAAATCAAGTTCCCAGGCCTGCAAAGCATGTACCCCTACCTCTAAACTATCTCCCAGCCTTTGTCTTTCTCTGTGACGCTGACATTAATTTTAAGATTTAGTATTTCATTCCCAAGATGAACTTCACTTTGCCATGTCATTGAGTCTTTTTATATTGCCTCTAGGCTTAATTTGCTAAATTTTTGTTGAAGATTATTGCTGTAGCTTTCCAGTAATAAATTTGTCTAGTTTTAGTATCTGAATCATGTGCAATGTATAATGTAAAGTAGGAAACAATCTTTCTTTTCTGCTTCATAGCAACATTTATTTCTAATTGGTGTTAATTTTTTTCCTTAATTTTTAAAAATATTTGATGGTGAAGCCATTTGGACCTGAAACTTGAGGGCAAGGTTTAATGCTAATTCAAAGCTTTAAGTAAATACATGACTTGCCCGGTTATCTGTTCTCTGTCTCTCTCTTCTCTGTGTTTCTCTTTCTCTCTCTCTCTATCATATTCCATGCTCCCTTTCATATAATCATGCTTTTCTTTATATCTTTTAATCACATATGTAGCATTCATTCAAAACCTGCTTCTTTTGATCCCACCGCTGCTCTCATTTTTATCCACATCCATAGATTTATTTTTCTCCAAGAAATAGGTCACATTTCTTGCCTCTTTAAATGCCCAGTAATTGATGATGTATGACAAATGTTGTCATAGCCAGATACTATTATTCTGTTCATTTTAGAGATAGAAAATTAGGCACAGAAGCGTTAAGATACAGAATGATCTCCCTCATACGTGGGTCTTAAAAATACACATTGAGGTAGTGACAAAGATCTGAAGGCAACATAAAGACACGGCGGGGGGGACTGATCCACACAACTGAGTGGGGAGTGGGAGTGAGAAGGAGGGGTCTTGGGGTCCTCGGGGAAGGGAAAAGGGTAAGCTGGTGGTGGGTGTGGGGTTGGAATTATTCCAATGATGAGCCTAGTATTGTAAACCAAAAATATAAATGATTTTTTTTAAAAAGGAACTTACCAAAATCATCTCTCTGATAAAGATGAAAGCTGGTTCTTGAATTGATGTATGCTTTAAACACTAGACTACAGGGAAATAGTACAAAAGTTAGGAAGCAGACCTAGCGTGTGTCAGACCTGGGTACAATTCCCGGCACCACAGGGTCCCCTGGACATCACAGGCCCCCAGCATCAGGGAAGGGTCAGAGAGACGCATGCGCAGCAGCGCCAGACCCCCTGCAGGCACTCATGGGATCCCCAACTGGAGCTCCCGAGCATTATTGGGTAGCTAACCCCCCCCCACACACAAAGATACACTATTCATGGTACTATACTAGTTTCCAAGGAAATATCAGAACTTCATATAAAAAATGTGTAAATTACACTTAAGCGTTTAAAAGAAGAGCAGGAGAAGGCTTGATGTCAAATGGAATGAAGCGAGTGAACGCAGAGCACTGGGCAAAGCCAGGCGGTCTTTCCAGACCCACACAACAGCGTGGACTTGCTTTATCCGTATGCAAACGAGATTTGGGGGTGTGCTGGTGGAAGGGTATATGTTCTGGTCAAATACGACGAGACAGCACTGCCAGAGCAGGCCGTGACGCCCCCCAGAAAGAAGCGAGTCCCTGGACTGACCTTGGCAATAGGCGCGTACGCTACCGAGAGGGATGCGCGGGGCAGCGAGGGATGCGCGCGGCAGAGAGGGATGCGTGCGGCAGAGAGGGATGCGCGGGGCAGCGAGGGATGCGCGGGGCAGCGAGGGACGCGCGGGGCAGCGAGGGACGCGCGCCGCGGCAGCGAGGGATGCGCGGGGCAGCGAGGGATGCGCGGGGCAGCGAGGGATGCGCGCGGCAGCGAGGGATGCGCGCGGCAGCGAGGGATGCGCGCGGCAGAAAGGGATGCGTGCGGCAGCGAGGGATGCGCGGGGCAGCGAGGGATGCGCGCAGCAGAGAGGCAGAGAAGAGCGCGCAATATGCGAGCCCACTGGATGTCCGCGAGCGCTTGGTCTGGCAGCCCTGACTGTCCAGAGAGCAAATCAGAGAGGACACTTGGCAATTAGAGAAACCGCAGGGAGGCAGTGAAGAAAGGGGTCACTGAGGGTGGAGAATGATTTGCAGCTAGGGAGCCTGAGTCCCGCTCCCCCCTCGCCCCGCCCCCGGGCGTGACGTCCTGTGGCCTCTCTGTTCCTTAGCCTCTGAGTTGCTCCGTCTGGGAGCAACAGCTCCTCACAACTCACAAGTCTACGGCCCCCTCTCCAGGCTCATCACTCTTAGGTTCTCCCGAAATGGCAGGAATTCAGGGGGCATCCTAGTAAATGTTCGTCATCCTCCTTTGTGAGAGCCCTAAAAAGTAACGCTTTTGGATTCTCAAGAGCTTGATGTCGCCTCTCCTCGATTGCGTTGGGAATGGATTTGGCAGCTCTGCATCCTTGGCAGAGACCTTTGCTCCACAGGGAAACCTCTCAGCTCTTGGCCTGCAGTTCCACCGCAGACACTGCAATGCTTTGTCTTGCTTATCCAGTACCTTGGCAGCCCGAAGCACTTCCTAGTTTCTCCTCCCTGCACGGTTCTCCTGCGGCCCGATAGTGGTTTAAGTGCAAATGCATCTCGGATTTTTTTTTTTTATTATGCTGGGCTTCTTCCCATCCTGGAGATGAAAAATGTACTTTCCATCTGGGCCAGCTCCCCCCATGATGTCATCCAGCTGCAAACCCACATTCTTCACCCTGCTCTGTGAGAATTGGGCTGGACTGGACCTGGGTGCATTTCTCTCTTGCCAGCTGCTGTTAGGTGTTGACAACAAGAACATGGGATGGGTCCTGGGGAGAGAATCAAGGGCCTTTCCCATCTGACACTTTTCTACTTTTCCGTGCACAGCCAACACACCATGGGCTGCCCTCTTCTCTGAGGGAAGAACACCACAGACAGCCCTCACTGCAGCCAGGCTCCTTGACCCAACACGGTGTGCTACAAGGGTTTCTGTGAACAGGGAATCTCTCGCCAGAGACCGGAAGCCAGCTTCAAGGAGAACATTTCTCCTTACTCACTTACCTATTGGGCTGGAGTGATAGCACAGAGGGTAGGGCGTTTGCCTTGCATGTGGCTGACCCATGTTCTATTCCTCCACCCCTCTCGGAGAACCCGGCAAGCTACCGAGAGGATCCCGCCTGCATGGCAGAGCCTGGCAAGCTCCCCATGGCGTATTCCATATGCCAAAAACAGTCACAACAAGTCTCACCATGGAGACGTTACTGGTGCCCGACGAGCAATGGGATGACAGTGACAGTGACACTTACCTATTCGCCCTTTGTCTGAGCAGTACCTGATACTTCTCTCACCCCATTAGAATTCTCTGCTCCCCTTTCCACAGAGAAGAGCCCTTTAGACAGTTAAGACGTCTTTATATTCAAGTTTCTCACCTCAGTGATAGAAGAGAGATCAAGGAGCTTGCCTTGCATGCCTGAGCCCTCAAGGCCCTGCCAGGAGGGAGCCCTGAGCACCAAGCCCTGAGTCCTGCTGGGTATGGCCCAAACACCACCATCCCAGCCCTGCACCGAAAAAAAAAATTCCCAGCTTCAATTTTTCCTGCGGTCTTCATCTCATCTGGACTCTAATTATTACCTCATTGAAGAACACTTTGGTATTTGATTTACATTTTCAGAAGAGGTGCAAGGAGCCCTATTTTCTTTGCCTGTAAGTATTTGTGTATATCTCCGCCGTGCTTGCTGACAATATAGGTTTAGAGGGGGTGTTTGATGACTGAGAGCTCTGCAAACAGCAGCCAGGCTGGTTCTGTGATTTCGTAGCTACAGCTACTCAGCAAACGGTCTCTTTGCACTCCAGAGAGACAGTACAGGGCTTACGGCAATCGTCTTGAATGCAGCCAGTCCAGGTTCGATCCCCGGCACTGCATGGGGTCCTCTGAGCATCACCAGAAGTGATCCTTGAGCACAGAACCAGGAGTAAACCCTGAGCACCACTGGGTGTGACTCAAACCCTCCCCACTACCACACATACACACACACACACACACACAGACACACACAACACTATCTCTTTGCATCCCAGTGTTCTTGTCTATAAAATAAGAACCATTTTTAAAATAAAATCTGATGTTCCCGATTTAATTGGAATTTCAGGGAAGCAGTGAAAAATGCCTTAGTATAATATTCCCCAAATCCTGCATGGGCACCCATTCTATATTTTTACACAGTAAACCTGGCAGCTGGAACCCCACAATCATGAAAGCTGAGATGGATTGGCATGGGGGAAGGGTGCTGAAATCCAGCTCATAACAATCCCGCCGGGCTGAGCCATTCTGTGGCTTGTCAGTCGCAGTGGCCGGTCTCTCAGAAATGCCCCGACTGTAATTGCTGAATGCAATAAATTGCTCCATTTATTGATCTCTTTCATCCTCTACCCACTGTCCCCCCCACCCTGTCTTTCTGCCCTTCAAAATAGCCGGCAGGCCAGGCTCTCAGTTGGGCAGTGGCTGCTGCCCAGCCGAAGGTCTGTGTGACCCGTCTCAGCTGGACATCGGCACTCGAGGCGGAGTTCACAGGGCGCAGCAGGAGAGGAGCAGAACAGAGCGAGTCAGGATCCCGGCCGGAGAATTCAGCGCCAGATCAGCAAGGACCAGAGGGAATAAGAATAGAGCTATAATAGAAGCCGGCCTCGCCTGCTGGGGGGAAAGGCAGCTCAGATAGAGAAGGGACCACCAAGTCAAGGGTGCTAGGAGGGCCTGTTCGGGATGGGAGATGCGGGCTGAAAGTGGACTCTAGACCGAACATGATGGCCACTCAATACCTCTACTGCAAACCACAACACCCAAAAGGAGAGAGAGAGCAAAAGGGAATGAATGCCCTGCCACAGAGGCAGGAAGGGGTGGGGTAGGACGGGGTGGGGGTGGTGGGAGGGATGCTGGGGCCATTGGTGGTGGAGAATGGGCACTGGTGGAGGGATGGGCACTCTGAGCACTGTATGACTGAAATGTAAGCAAGAAAGTTTGTAAGTCTGTCACTGTACCTCGCGGTGATTCACTAATAAAAAAATTAAAAAACAAACAAACAAACAAGAATAGAGCGGTCAGAGGACAGCAAGGGTCATGAAATTTTTTATTTTGTTGTTTGGGGGGCCATACCTGGCGGTGCTCAGGGCTTCCTCCCAACTCTGTGCTCAGGATTTGCTCCTGACGGTGCTCAGGGCTTTCTCCCGACTCTGTGCTCAGGAATCACTCCCGGCAGTGCTCAGGGTCTATATGAGATGCCGGGGATAGAACCCAGGTCGGCTGCATGCAAGAAAGCACCCTTCCCACTGTACTATCGCTCCGGCCCGCAAGAGAGAATTTTGCAGCAGAAAGGAAGAAGTTTGGTAGCGGGGAACAAAGGAAGCTCCTGAGCCCCTACCCCAGTCCCCCTTTCCTCCTCTGGGTCAGCAGAAGTGAGCCTTTCCCCTGGCAAACATGGACTCTACGGTTCAGTCGTTCTGTTCTGGCAAATGCTTCACGCCGGCAAGATAGGGGATGAAGCCAACGTCCCGTGTTTTATTTTCTCCTTCACATATGAACAGACACTGAACTGTGCCCAACAGCTGGCATGATAGAAGTTTCTGGAAATCAGTCGCAGGCAAGCCAGGCAGCAGGAGAAGCGAGGCATTACGCGATGCAGTGCAACAGGAACACGGAAGCAATGCACGGCGTGTCTGTAAGGCCAGACAGACCCCACGCTCTCCCTCTGGGTGCACCCGTCCAACCCACACGGATGTGTCACTGGAGAAGATGCTTCCATTAGGTCAACGTGCCACACTCGAGAGCTTGGAAGACCCCCAGGCCACTGTCTGAGGGAGAATGCACCTGTGTCTCCTTTGCTAAATATGTGGGTTGACATAGAGCATCATTTGTGTGGCCGGGGGGGGGGGGGGTGTGGCCCAGAGGTGGGGTCTCCAGTGGTGACCAGAGATTGGTAGGATGTGGCATTGCTGGGATCCTGTGGTGCCACGGATGACAGATGATGCACTCAGGCCACACCCAGCAGTGCTCGGGGGAGCATGCAGTGCCGGCGCTTGGTCCAGGGCGGGGCGTGTGCGAAGCCTGTGCCTTCATCCCTGTCCTCGCCCTCCAGCCCCGGGGACAGCATCTTTCCTCAGAGCCTTGAGGTCGCCAGAATCAGGATGGACGATGGGGAGAGGCTGGACCCACAAACCCATAACCCCTTTCTCCCCGAGAGTGGGAAGCACCAGGAGGTGAAGATACAACAGAGACCAAGAGCTCTCCTGGGGAAACCCAGCTAGAACCCTCCGGAGCAGGGCTCAGCAGGAAATCGGTCCCCGAGCTTGCTTGGTGCTTGGGATAAACCAATCTCAGGGCGCCCTCTAGTGGAAGTCACTGGCCTGTGCGCAGAAAACAAGAGGTGGGCAGCTCCCGGCGCCCGTGGTCCCCACTGGAGCTCTCCTTCCTGGAGAACAAGCAGGACCACATACAGGCACATAGACTGAGGGGGAGCACTCATAGGCTGAGGGGGAGCACTCTCATCATCAAACGCCAGCCCCCACACCAGCTCCTTCTTCATAGGCCATCATGTCAGCAGTTGCCCGTTTTCTCCTTCAATGCATCTCTCTCCTTTTGGGGCTGGAGCGATAGCACTATGGGTAGAGCGTTTGCCTTGCATGCAGCTGACCAGGGTTCGATTCCTCCATCCCTCTCAGAGATCCAGGAAAGTTACCGAGAGTATCCCGCCCGCACGGCAGAGCCTGGCAAGCTCCCCGTGGCATATTTGATATGCCAAAAACAGTCACAACACGTCTCACAAAGGAGACGTGACTGGTGCCCGCTCAAGCAAGTCGATGAACAATGGGACAACAGTGCTACAGTGCTATCCCTTTTGATCCAGTGGTACCTGGAAAAGAATCCTGCAGGCATTCCTATAGGGGTTGCTACTCTTTGCTCAGACACATGGATTTGGCCTCCTGGAGGCCTGGATAGATGAATCCAGGCAGGCGTCTGAGCACACGCCATACAGAAACATACGAAACTATTGTCAGGGTCGGGGGTGGGGGGGGGGGAGACAGGCCCCGTGCTACAAGCAAGGAAGCCTGAGCCCAGAGGGGCCTGTGACCTGGCAGTGCTCAAGGCAAGGTGGTCCCTGTTCGTCGAACTTAGGAATCAGTACCTGGTAGACAGCCTTAGGCACTGGCCTTGCCCTCAGCAGATTCAAAGTTTGGGAGCCAGAGAGATAGCAAAGGGGACGAGGTTCTTTGCCTTGTACATGGAAAACCCTGGTTCAATCCCTGGAGCCACATATGGTCCGCTGAGCACTTAGGGCCGAAGCAATAGTACAGTGGGAGGGCGTTTGCCTTGCCGGTGGTGACCCAGGTACGATCCCCGGCATCCCAGAGGCTCCCTTGAGCACCACCAGGAGTCATTCCTGAGTGCAGAACCCTGAGAACAGCCAGGAGGTGTGGCCCCCAAACAATAGCAAGATAGTGGGAGCTGGTGTGTGTGTGTGTGTATGTGTGTGTGAGAGAGAGAGAGAGAAAGAGAGAGAGAGAGAGAAAGAGAGAGGGAGGGAGAGAGAGAGAGAGAGAGAGAGAGAGAGAGAGAGAGAGAGAGAGAGAGAGAGAGACTCCAAATACTGCAGTCCTGATGTACGAAGGATGGCACCTTCTGGAAACCAAGACAAAGGGATGTTGGAAAACAAAGAGCCTGAAGCTGCTCTAATATGCTGTCTTCAATCCCCTCAGTCCCTGCTTTAAACGATGGCTGTAGGGGCTGGAGCAATAGCACAGTGGGGAGGGTGTTTGCCTTGCACGGGGCCAACCTGGGTTCGGTTCCCAGCATCCCATATGGTCCCCTGAGCAGCGCCAGGAGTCATTCCTGAGTGCAGAGCCAGGAGGAAACCCTGTGCATCGCCGGGTGTGACCCAAAAAGCAAAAAAACAAAAACGATGTCTGGATAGTCTTCTCTATCCTCAATAGACCATTGCTTTGAGGTGATTTCTATGACCCAGGAAAACTGAGTACAAATAAAATCTCATTTCCCCAGTGTGTTACACGGCAACTTCAGGGAGGGAGTTAATAACTTTCTTCCCAAACAGCCTCAAGTGATGAACATCTTTGGTCCGGAAGATTCGCTGGGAGAAGTCAGTGCAGCGGGCCCACAGGCTTTGGGAATCGTTGTTTCCGAGACAGCAGCTCAACACATCTTGCCCTTGGCCCACTGTAATCCGGGTCTCCTCCAGTTTCCCCGATCACGGAACTGTGTCCAACAGAACCAAATGCAGCGGCAGGAGTAAAGAACTAGTTGTCATGTTCAGCCACTGACAGAGATTTCCAGTGATTCAGAGGCCAGAAGGAAAGCAATTAGTATTGGTGCAGCAGATGATAAAACAGCAGAAGCCCAAGGTTGCAGGGTCAGGGAGGACATGCAGATAGCAGGACCCCCCAGAAACACATCTATGGCTTCTGGAATTTGGCAACTGCCCACCCACAATAGACAACTGGGAATCCGCCTGCTTTTGCAGCCACTAAAATGTAGCTAGGGTAGGTCAAGCCAACTTGTTTAACCGAGCATCAGGACTGATCTTGAATGTATTTGCTCTCCTCCTCAATAGATGGGGGACAGAGTGGAGAGAGGAGAGAGAAAGAGAGAGAGAGAGAGAGAGAGAGAGAGAGGCAGATGGATGATAAAGGCATGGGTGCATGTGTAGATGATGGATGAGAAATGAATAAATAGATGGATGGATGATCGATTCGAGAGATGGATACTTGGTGAGTGGATGGATGCATACGTAATGATGGATGGATGCGTAGACAGATGGTGGATGGATAGGTACATGGATGATAGATGAGTGAATAGATGATAGAGAGATGGATACATCGTATTGAGTGCTGGATTTTGGACCAAGAGAGATGTGAGTCTCTATCCTCATTGGCTGTTTGAGCTGGGACATGTCACATTCTCGCCAAGCTTTAGTTGGCTTAATTGCAAAATTGGGATGGTGCTGTCTAATCTATGGAGTTGTGCGAAGTAATTGAAATAATGACCATGAGTGGAAGCTATTAGTCTGTGATTAAGGAATTCGCGTTCAAGCGTGATGGATGAGCTCTTTCTGCAAAGGAGGGTGCAATGGTGTGTGACCCCGGGGAGGTAGCCTGAGGTGTCTGAACCAGAAGAGAGGCTTCACGGAGACGGGAAGGGCGCTGAAAGGTGGAAGAGGATTAAGAAAGAAAGAAAAAAAAATAGAACCACATAAATGAAGGCTTGAGGAGCTGCAAAGGCACAATTCATCTGATTTTGATGGATTCACTCCAGAAATCCCAAGCGACGATTAGGTGGCAAAGAGCCACCGAAGACGTGAGCACCATCCTGAAGATCCTTTGTCCCGGAGCCAAGACATCAACATCCCTGACAACATGTTTCACGAGAGAGTAAGTCTCAAGGAGCATGAAGGTCGGCCCACGGTGGGGTGGGGAGGCTGTGAGGGTCTCCCTGCCCTGGCAAGTCACACGTCACTTGGCTCCCTTTGCCCTCTTTCCTGCCGTTGGAGACGCGTGAGGCCCCGGTGTTCCAAGGCTACCCTTGGCCGGCCGGCTGTTCTGCATCCCGACACTGCTCTACACTAAGCTTCCTGATGCCTTCCTGATGCGCTGGGGTTGAAATCTCGCCAAGACCCCCCTGGTCTTCCCTCAGAGAAAATGAGGAGCAGCAGACAGCTCCCTTCATTGGTTTGGTTTTGCTTCCTGCTTGGGGGGCCACACCCCACAACGCTTAGGGCTTCCTCCTGGCTCAGCACTCAGGAATCATCACTCCTGGAGGCACACAGGGGACCCCAGAGGATGCTGGCATTCTGAGACTGGCTGGCCTCATGCCAGGCAAACACCCTACCCACTGTATTACCACTTTAGCCCCGTTGTTTCTCACGTTAACTACTGCCACCCCCACCCCCACTTTAGGGGGTTGGAGATGATGAAGGTCCTTCTGAGCTCCGGACAAGAGGGTGGATTGACTGATCAAACAGGCTGTGGATGGTCATTTCATGTTGATGGCCAATGGGTCTTAGTGGCCCGGGACACTGGGTCGGCAGCATTCGGGCTGCAGACAGCTGCTGAACGGGCCACTGCTGTGAGCAGGGCTGGGATTTTCCTCCCAAGAACAATCAGGAGGGCTGGGGGGCATCCTTGTCCACTCTCCAAACATGCAGAATTTCACACCCCCGTTCAGAAAACCACATGGGCCGTCAATGCCCCTTCTAGAGAGCCAGGCGCCTTCTTAGTCACAAGCTGGTGGGAGAGAGAGGAACTGAGATTGCCTTTTAGTTTGACCGATCTTATTTTATTCTTTTTTTTTTTTTAGTGAAGCAAGATAGTTTTCACTGAACCCAGCTGAGAAAGATGTGAGCGGGAGAAGGAAAGAAGTATGTGATTAAGAAAGAACACACATAGGGGCTGGAGTGATAGCACAGTGGGGAGGGCGTTTGCCTTGCACGCGGCTGACCCGGGTTCGATTCTCAGTATCCCGTATGGTCCCCTGAGCACCACCAGGAGTAATTCCTGAGTGCATGAGCCAGGAGTAACCCCTGTACAATGCCGAGTGTGACTCAAAAAGAAAAAAAAAGAAAGAACACAAGCTGGCAAGACCAGGCAAGCAAAGAGACGTGGAGATAAGCAAGCAACACATGTGTTCAAGAGAGAACATGGAGAGCAGGCAGGCAAAGAGACCTAGAAAAAGGCATGTTCAAGGGAGACCAGGGCCGTGCGTCCACTCTGAGATCCTAACACCATCCCCTCTCTCTCGCTTCTCGCATGCTCTTCTGGGTGGTCCAGTCCTGGGATCTGCCTGAGAAAGACAGAGTGTCCTCCAAGGTCCGCACGCCTGCCCTGGATCTGTGCTTAAAGGAGGAACCTTACTTCGATCCACTTTCATCCAGCGTTGTATGGTCTGTTGTTTTAAAAGGCACATCCGTTTACCCCTCTTAAACCCTCAGCTAAGATGTGACCCCGTAGTACTGAGTGTGCCCCCCACTCAGGTCGGACCAGTCAGCCCGAGGGATTCTTGATTCTCTGCAAACACCGGGGAAGAGGAGTAAAAGATGTGACTCTGTCTTGGACTGTTGGGGTTCAGGCCTGCCACCTCCAAACAGGCTGCTTCGTGGCAAAGACTACATGGAGCTGGAGATACCTAGAATACAACACAGGGGCCAGAGCGATCGTCCAGTGGGGAGGGCGTTTGCCTTGCACGTGGCCGACCGGGTTTAATCTCCCGCATCCCAAAAGGTCCCCCAGGCACCGCCAGGAGTAATTCCTGAGTGCAGAGCCAGGAGTAACCCCCTGGACATCGTTGGGTGCAACCCAAAAAGAAAAAAAGAGGGGCTGGAGCGATAGCTCAGCGGGTAGGGCATTTGCCTCACACGCAGCTGACCTGGGTTCGATTCCCAGCATCCCGTATGGTCCCCTGAGCACCACCAGGAGTAATTCCTGAGTGCATGAGCCAGGAGAAACCCCTGTGCATTGCCGGGTGTGACCCAAAAAGCAAAAAAAAAAAAGAAAAAGAAAAGCAAATCTCCCAACACAGATAGAAAGAAGCTTTTTCTGAACCCCTTCCTTTTTTTCTAATGATGGACAGTCTCCCAGAGGGAGGCAATGGGCCTAAATCAGCACCTTGAAGTTTCATCAAACAGGGAAGGGGAATTCTTCTTCCAGGAGGCTGTCTGAGTATACACACACCCAGACAAAGAGCTACACAGATGGTCCCAGTCTTGCCCTCGCCCCATCAGCCCCCTCCTCTCAGCTCAGAATCCTCCCCTCTGTCGGTCGCTCCATGCTCCAATGATGGAGAGTTTCTCCACACAGTCACCTCTGGGAGTCACCGCCATTCCCCGGCATCTCCCCCGCACACCTACCGTATATGCGTGAAGAGCTTGTTCAGCCTGTTTTCCTCTGACGGATCTGTCTTTCATCACAAGGGTCCCAGCTAGGCCCCTTAAAGGGGGTAGCGGAAATTGCTTCTCTCTGCTACACGGACCGTGACGCCTCCCTGCATTCTGTTATGTTCCTCTCCCGGTAGTGGGAGGATGTTATGGACGTTGGGACATGAAGACGGATTGGGAAGCTGGCTCATCCATCATCTTCCGGTCTGGCTGTGCAGAATGAGCTCAGCCCTTGCTCAAGAATGCTATAAAAGAAAGCTGGACTTTCATCCATAGGCGCCAGGTTTTCTGGCAGAATTCTTTTGCGATCGTGAGGAGGAAAAAAAAATCAATGGGCAGACGTCTTGAGTCTTTGTCCAAACTTCCATCTTTTCTTGGATGAGTTTCTCTCTTCCTTTCCAAAGTAAGCTATTGTGCTCCCGGCCGCCTTCTAGGGTTGATGATGAAAATATCTTTGTTCTCATCAGCTCCCTTTCAGACAAAGCTGGGGCCAAGAGTCCCCTGTTTACACCATTTCCTGTCTCTGGTGACCGGGCCAAGAGGGGACCCTTGAAGAAAGTAAATCCCATCTTTCAAGCAGGAGAACAGGTCACTTGGCAAAAGAATGTTAGTCAAAAACATCTACTGAGGCACAAAAGGCATCTGGGACTTCTGATTCCTGTGCATGAAATTTGGGCTTATAAAATCCAACCTAGCTCAGGGTTGGATTCAAGAACCTTTTGCACAGTCTTTCGGCTTGACTGGATTTTCCAATAATCCATTGTTAGAGATGACCGTGGTGGTTTACAGACAGGTCTGGGTTACTGTGGCACCAAGGCCAGTGCACGCCTGGGGACTGACTGCAGCCCCCTCCTCCTGACCAATGGGAAACACACCTCCAGCTTCCAGCAGGGAGTCAATTTTGGGATGGCTGAGAAGAGTCAGGGTCAGAATGAGGCAAGATCCCCTCTTGAACTTGGAAAGTGGGTTAAGGCCCATAAGATCACATTGGATGATATAATGCAATTTTTGCATATTGAAGTATATTCTACACAATATATAATACTTGAATTATATAATTTGTAAAGATATATGTATATGAAATACATAGGACTAGCATATTTAATAGTCCCTTATTTTTTGACCAGCTATATTGTTTAGGTTATTTGAGGAGCTTATAAATAATGCTGCAATGAGCTTTCTTTTATAATAAAAGTAAATCAAAGGTAATTGCTAGGAAGAACCCAGATGTCCAATGAGAGAGGAATGGATAAAGAACCCATGGTATATATACACAGTCAAATTTTACGCATCTGAACATGCCGATTTAACTTCTCAAACCTGGGCTGGAGTGATAGCACGGCAGGTAGGGCATTTGCCTTGCACACAGCTGACCCGGGTTCGATTCTCAGCATCCCATATGGTCTCCCGAGCACTAGGACTAGGACCCTGCTAGGGATAGGAAAGACTAACCTTGCCTGAGCACTGTAGTCTGAGATCGAGATGACCCCAGGAGAGCAATCCTATAAGTTTAATGCATCTCTTACTGTGTCCATACAAAATGATTAATATTATGAATGCTTATATGTTTGTTGGGCTAAGGAGAGGAGAAACACACCCATAGTTAGAATTTCAGTCTTGGGAGAGTTGTCCTGCTGAATGAGTATCTGTCATAGAAAACACATCCCCTGGGGGAAAGAACTGTATCCCTATTGATTGTGACCACACCTATGTGTAAGCGCCAACTCCTCATGCTTTGGGGACTTAACTAGGCTGTAAGAGGGGGCTGGGGGATACAGATTCCGAGCCAGGAGGAGAAAGAGAGTCAGAAAGGCAGAAGGAGATTGATGAGAGATCGAGAAGGAGAATGAAGTAGCATGGGGGAGGGAGAAGCAGGAGGAGAATCAGAGGAGAATGGAGAGGGGAATGGAATAAACTGCAGCTGAGACCAGCCAGCCAGGCTCCGTTCCTTCCTTCACCTGCCCATCACCGTTGACTTCCCCAGGGTGGGGGAAGCGGCGTGAGACTACCGAACATGGGTGGCAGGAGAGATAGAGCGATAGAGCGCTGCTGCCCCGTTGAGATTACACAGGTAAGATCTGATATCAGCCCATAAGTAATCACTGAGAGAAGGGCACACATTTCTCTCAGGGAGAAGACACCAGAGGTGAGAGGGGCATCGATTTTAAATGCAGGAAAGAATGACTTGGGGAAGAAGGAGATCGACTCCACAAGGAAAGGGGGTGGGAGACAGATTGTGGAAATTGTGGGCTAAAGCAGCTTTTCCCAGCCAGGGCCTACAGAACTCCTTGGGAGCCCAGAGGGTAACTCAAGGACAACTGAGGTAAAAATCACCTAAATGGGTAGGTGTGGCCTGGAGTGATAGTAAGGGCCACCCAATAGGAGAGGAAGGTCACAGGAAGGAAGCAAGTCAGAGGGGTCCACGGATGATTAAAGGTTGAGAAACGCTGGTTAGAACAGGATTTCTTACCCTGTGGGCCACAGATCCCTATGGAGTCATGTAACTGGATATGAGGGTCACAGGAAAACCACATGTGTTTGAAAATAAATTTCCTTCTGGCTTGTCATCAATAAATTTGTGTCTTGGGTATTTGTCATATACCTATATATGGGGGGTCACCTAACAATTTATAGGGTGAAAAAAAGGTCCCAAAGTCACAGAGTAGAAAAAAATGGGTTGGGGCCCACACCTCGAAGTGCTCAGGGCTTAGAGGTCACTCCTGGCAGAGGTTGGGATCATATGCTGTGCCAGGGATTGAAATGGGGTCATCTCAAGTGCCTTCACACCTGTACCATCTCTCCGGGCTGCAAACAGAGTGAAGGGCAGAAGCCCTGGTTTAGAACAGTTCAGAACACAGAAATCAAGCTCGGGACCACAACAAGGACGTGTGAGATGGGCTTCCCCATCTGAGACCCAGGAGACACACAGAGCCAGGTGAAGTCACCAGGGCTGTGGAGGGAACATCTCCTCCGCCTCCTCTGGCCACGCTTGCCTGGGGCTGTTCTTTTTTTTTTATTTTTTTTGCTTTTTGGGTCACACCTGGCAATGCACAGGGGTCACTCCTGGCTCATGCACTCAGGAATTACTCCTGGCGGTGCTCGGGGGACCATATGGGATCCTGGGATTCGAACCCGGGTCCGCCACGTGCAAGGCAAATGCCCTACCCGCTGTGCTATCACTCCAGCCCCCTGGGGTTGTTCTTGTCCCTGCCCTGAGTCTCTGGTCACCTCACACTTAAGAGCACAGGCACTTCGTCATTTGGACAATCCCTTATTCAAGCTGTGTCCCTTGTCCTGGCTCCATGAAGATGAGCACCTATCAAAACCAGAGTCCACTACTGTCCTTTCTTCCTGGGGCAGGACTCTTGGTGGTTTATTACTTATTACTTTGGCAGAAAACGCTAAGAATATTGAACTGGTCCAGGTGAACCAAGCCCAGGAAACACAGGCATCAGACTTGAGAGAACTGACTTTCCTCGGCCTCTCAGATCTGCCTCTCGGTAGTTTTCAGCTTCTCTCTATGGAAGACCAACTTCTTCGCAAACAACCATGAGCAATTTCACTGATTCCGTATCAGAAAGAAAATAGCCCTTCCATTAGGGTCAATTCAAAGCTCTAAACCATCAGGGAAGATCTCCGATCAGGTTGCTTGTCCCCGTGCTAGCCCAACTCCGGACAGCGTGGAGAGAGTAAGATAATAAGATCATATGCTCGAACCAGCTTGGACCTGGCATCCAAGCCTATGACTATCATGATGGCTATGAACGCAGCTAAGGAGAGAAAGTCCATTACAACACAACAGTGGCATTCTTGTTTGGTTCATGCACTCACGTAGGGGCAGAGAAGTGGTGTGTTGGTTGTTGCCAGGAGGGAGGAGCAGGGTAAGTCGGCCAAGAATCAGTGACTTCTGAACTCCCCAAGATGCTCTTTCCCCATCGTCTCCATCTCTCCCATCAATGTCCCTTCTTCCCTAGTCTGCTTCGGTATCTTACGAACACTGGTCAGTTCCCCAAACAAAACACAACCCTTAGCTTAGACTAAACACCCCTTCCCCTCCTTCTAGGTCTCATCCAATCTACGCACCTCATCCCTTCTTTTTTTTGTTTTTTTGGCAATAAAATATTATCTTTAATAAATAATTGTTCAACATCTTTCCATGGAATAGATGATGCTTTCTTGCCATTTGTGGAGGCTTCATGAATGAACATTGCATTTGCTAGAATAAAAATGGCTGCAGTAACAGTTCTGTTCCATTCTTACTTGCTCTCATTCTACAAGGTAAATGCTGAGATACCTTCTCCCATAAACACACATGTAGGCACATAGGTCATCTCTACAAATAGGTGTATTTCAGAGGCATCACTCATTTCTTAGAGCAATTTCAGTTTCTTATATCAAAAATAGAAAATCCATCCATCACCACACATTGTTTTCAATGTCTCAGAACTGACAACTTGGTTAGGTCTGCCTTGAATTTTATTGAAAGCAAAGAAAACCAGTTTGCAGAAGTATTTGTTACTCATTCATCCGTACATTTTTTAAAAAAATTTTTATTGGAGAATCACTGTGATGTACAGTTACAAATTTATGAACTTTAGTGTTTGCATTTCACTCATACAGTGATCGTTTTCCCATCCCTCCACCAGTGCCCATTCTCCTCCACCAGTGATCCCAGTATCCCTCTCCCCACCCCCACCCCATCCCCCACCACCCCACCCTGCCTCTGAGGCAGGGCATTCCCTTTTGTTCTCTCTCCTTTTGGGTGTTGTTGTTTCTGATCCTTCTCTTTCCCCCTCAATGCCACTCATGGCTGCTGGTCAAACCTACTCTTCTCTCACATGTGACACCTCTATATGTTCCCTGACACGGGGTTTCACATCTCCGATCAGCACTCAGTACACGGAACTATCCTGTACTCGTCTGCACGGTTGATGCCTCACCAGACCCACAACGCTTGGAAGAGAAGGACCGTCTGTTACTCATCTCTGGAGTCTCATTTCCAGCGGAGGGCCTGGTATGGGAGGGAAAACCATCTGGCACGCAGAGAGGGGATGATCAATCCATGCTCGGTGACTAAAGCAACGATGAAAAAGTCACACTTCTGGAATTCATTTGGTGGTTTTAAGAACTGAAATCACTTTATACCAGAACCAAGGCCTCTATTTTTGTCTCCCTAGGAAATGAGGGTGAATTTTATCCCAATGCTCCATTACTGCTTGCCAAATGCCGCTACCCCGTGCCATCACACACCTTAAAGCTTGTGCACTAGTTGCCTGAGTCCAAAACTGTACACAGGTTTTATCTTCCCTGGGCTCCAAAGTGTAAGCGGGTACCACCGGCAGGTAATGGGCAATACAGCTTCTCGTTAAGCTGTTCACATACCTGCTTTTCCATCTGGAGTTCTTCTCCCTAGACGAGCAGATTTCAACAGCAAAGATGCCAGACAGTTGTGAGGTCTGTGGCAGCCAGAAGCACATAGAGAATTAGAGAGAACGGGGGATGAATTACATCTGAGCTCTTTGTTTATTTTGGGTTTGTGTCACAGTTGTCCGGGCTCAGGGTTTAGTCCTGGCTCTAGGGATGATATGGGATGCTGGGGATCGAACCCAGGTTAGCCACGTGCCTGGCAAGCACCCTGCCCACTGTATTATTGATCTGCCCCTACATTTAATTTCTTTGAAAATTACCCCTGACCCATCTGTCTGTGATTGGTTTTCTCACCTCGAAGATGAAGGCACAAAGTTCAGCCTCCTACAGGACAGGGCCCTTGCCAGGAGTGACCACTCAAAATATGCAAATGACCCCCCGGGATACCTTATTTCATATATTTTGGGGATTCTTCAGAATCGAAGCAACCTCTAAGGTTGTTTCCTGCCTGCAGAATGTGTATCCTCAACCCATTCTTGGTCTCGGGGTCACGTGGGTCACAGAACACGTGACCCCAAGAGGAGGAGGTCTACACATGCCACCAACATGGGCAGATAATCCCCCATGGCCAGGATGCAGGCACCAGCCCAGCCAGCCCAGCCCTGGAGGTGGGTGTGAATATGATTATCCATCCTGAGAAGTGAGGAGGTGGAGCACAGAGAGGGAGAGTCATCTCTACAAGGGGTTCAGCGAGGGTTCAAACCAGGTCATGTGGCCCTACTTCGTGTCCAAGCCACACGCAGGACCCAGAGGGAGAAGATGCTATGCTGAGGTTGTGTTCCGTGGGGAGACAGCACAGCAGGAACAAGAGTGAACCTTTCGGCCCAACAAACAACTCGCTCTTCTTAGAGATTCTATCAGAACCCAGTGTCACTGGGCCACAGGCGTAGCGCAGAGCTCAGGACACTTGCCTTGGGTTGGAGTTCCTCCTGGTCCAGCTCCCTGACCATCTGGACCGATGTGTGTGTGGGCAGGCTCTGAGCACTGGCCTTGGTGAAGCCAGGCTGGCGCCGGGGGGACCCGACGTTCCCCGATGACCAGCATGGCTTGATGGCCTTGCAACTGCTGATGGCCAGGGTTTGAGGCGGGGGGAGCAGACTCCTGGGGTGTCTGTAAAACTCACTGCTCCACCTCTGCAATAGCTCACAGAGACCAGTGACACCTCGAGACACTCCGTCCCATCTAGCCCACGTAACCATAGAGTTCACTTCCTTGTTCCATCTCGTGCCCCTCACACAATGCGTTCCTTTCTGTCCTTATATAACCATTGTTTCCCCCTCCCCCGCTGCAAAACTTTGTCATGTGACCATCGGTCTGTGGCTATCAGCCCTGGTTGTGTGATCTCCAGGTTCTCAGGTCTTAGAGCTGCACCAACAGCCACAGTCTTGCACCCAGCTGGCCCTGGTTCAATCCCCACAACTATATATGGCCCCCAAGAATGATCTGTAAGCAGAGTCAGAAATAGGCTATGAGGACTACCAGATATGGTAAAACAAACAAACAAACAAACAACTACAAAAAAATCTCAAGGGTCCAGAGAGGTAGTATGGGGGAATATGGTACTTGTCTTGTATGTGGAGAACCCAGGTTCCATCTCCGGCACCATTATTGTCACCGAGCACTGCCAGGAGTGATCCCTGAGCACAGAGCCAGGAGTAAGCCACCAGGTGTGACTGTCCCTCTCTCCACATAACCCTTTGAACTTGTGTTGGTCCCCAAAAGGCCGACTCCTGGGTCCAGGGGCAAGGGGTGGCTGGAGGCAACTCATTCTGGTTCTGTGAGTGGATTTCTATCTGCTGTCTTCATTTGAATGATTAAAATAAAAAATTCTCCAACCCGCTTTCACCCCATACCTGGTCTCCTCATCCCCGTCAAAACCCAACAGAAAAGATTTGGGTGTGGCCATGGAGAATAACGTCAACCCTCTACCTAACACTCCTCTTCTTTCAGGTCTCCAATTTCAGACAAAGCCCCGAGAGGTGAGGCCCTCTGTCACAGAGGGAGCTTGGACCTGGGAACTTTGAGATCACGCGACCTAGGGCTTATAGCTCAAAGAAATGTATGCAATGAATTGGCCAGGAAAAACCATGTATGTGGGGGCTGGAGCAATAGCACAGCCAGTAGGGCGGTTTGCCACGTGGCCAACCCGGGTTCAATTCCCAGCATCCCATATGGTCCCCTGAGCACCACCAGGGGTAATTTCTGAGTGCAGAGCAAGGAGTAACCCCTGTGTATTGCCGGGTGTGACCCAAAAAGCAAAGCAAAAAAAAAAACACCCATCTATGTGGGCACAGACCAGTGGTCATATGACAAAGTTTACTCGGGAGAACAGTGGACAGAAAGGAATGCATTATGGGAGGGGCACAAGACGGGAAGAGGAAGTGAACTCCATGGGTACATGGGATAGACGGGACAGAGTGTCTCATGCAATGGTCTGGATTTGCCCTTTGGGAATGCTGATCCCTCTGGTCTTCCAGATCAGTATACATCCTGCCCACTACATGACAGCTGGGGCCCCCTGGGGCTTGGCCCCTACTCAGAATGCTGCAGGACCTCAAGAATGTTGACCTTGAGGAAGAGCTAGGAATGTGATGCAGCAGTAAAACACATGCACAGGGACATGAGTTCAATCCTGGCACCACTGTCACTGTCACTGTCATCCTGTTGCTCATTGATTTGCTCGAGCGGGCACCAGTAACATCTCCACTGTGAGACTTGTTACTGTTTTTGGCATATCGAATATGCCACAGGGAGTTTGCCAGGCTCTGCTGTGCGGGCGAGATACTCTCGGTAGCTTGCCGGGCTCTCTGAGAGGGACAGAGGAACTGAACCTGGGTCAGCCACATGCAAGACAATCGCCCTGCTGCTGTGCTACAAAATAATAATAATAATAATAAAAAGGGGTTGGGTGGGAGTGGGGACTAAATCGTTGTTGAGATTCTGGGCAAACCAAGTCCATTTCTTCCCCCTCCCTGTCCCATACTCTTGCTTCTTTTTCTTTTTCTCTTTTGATTTTTGGGTCATACCCGGCGATGCACAGGGGTAACTCCTGGCTCTGCACTCAGGAATAACTCCTGGTGGTGCTCGGGGGACCCTATGGGATGCTGGAAATTGAACCCAGGTCCGCCGCGTGCAAGGCAAACGCCCTCCCCGCTGTGCTACCGCTCCAGCCCCCAGACTCTTGCTTCTTGATGCACCCTGGTCCCCGCCACTGTCTTTTCTTAACCCAAATTCAAAATGCATCCCTCGAAGGCTCGGAGGTTACCTCGTTTGTTCTCCCAATCAGCTCTTGGTCAGCAGCAGCTTGTGCAAAGGACACCACCCCCCGTTCTTGTGAGTTATCTGCCTTAGTCAAAGGCAGGCAGGTGCATGGCTCCCATGCCACTGTTTGGTGTCCTGAAAGGAGTGAAGAGAAGGAACTGGGCTCCAGCACCCATTCCCTCAGGACGTCCATCCAGCAGGGATCTCGAATGCCTGCAGTTTCCACACGTTTCCTGGGAAACACCAAAGCCCACGGAGCCCCTTGGGAGAGGGTACAAACACACAAGCGAAGTTCAGTCTGGGTGTAGAATGAGTATCACAGCAAAGATTGAGTCTGATTCTGGACGTGGGTCTCCCGGGACACGGCAAAGCGAGCCCAGTGACTGTGGCAAAGCTTCAAAGCTGCAGGCAGCTGGCGTTGGCCGACCCCCGGGGTGCAATCTTTGACTAGTCACTTACAAGGGAGTAAGACCAAAGCTCAGTGCTGAGCTACAGAACGCCCAGCGCTGCGCCTGCAGGGGTGCGTGACAGCCATGCAGTTAGCTGAGAAAACGGAAGGTCGGCTCTCCGGCAGACTCAGCCGCTCGAGCAGGGAGCCGGCTGGCTGGCCATGAGCAAAACCATGGCATCTTTCTAACGGCGGCCTCACAAGCCCCTGAAATGCTCACTTCTCCCCTTGCTGCCCCTCCCGCTCCCACTAGCGCCCTAAGTTCTCCCCCAGAGGCAGGGCAACCTGGTTCTCCAAGTCCCTTCTAGCATCATACCGCTCAGGGGTAAAAGGAAAATCATTTCTTCTTATGAGTGGATAACTGTGAGGTACAATGACAGTAATAAACCTTCGTGCTTGCGTTCCAGTCACACAGTGATCGAGTACCCATCCCTCCACCAGTGCCCATTCTCCACCACCAATAATCCCAGTATCCCTCCCACCATCCCCACCCTATATCCCCCCCCACACACACACCTCTGTGGCAGGGCATTCCCTTTTGTTCTCTCTCTCTCCTTTTGGATGTTGTGGTTTGCAATGCAGGTATTGAGTGGCCACCATGTTCGGTCTATAGTCTACTTTCAGCACGTATCTCCCATCCCAAGCGGGTCCTCAGAACACCCTTTACTTGGTGTTCCCTTCTCTATCTGAGATGCCTCTTCCCCCCAGCATGTGAGGCTGGCTTCCAAACCATGGAGCTCACCTCCTGGTCCTTATCTCTGCTATCTTTGGGTGTTAGTCTCCCATTCTGTTACTTTATATTCCACAGATGAGTGTGATCTTTCTGTCTGTCCCTCTCTTTCTGACTCACTTCACTTAGCATGATACTTTCCATGTTGATCCACTTATATGCAAATCTCATGACTTCATCTTTTCTAACAGCTGCGTAGTATTCCATAGTGTAGATATACCAAAGTTTCTTTAACCAGTCATCTGTTCTTGGGCACTCGGGATTTTTCCAGATTCTGGCTATTGTAAACAGTGCTGCAATGAATAGGAGTGCGGATGTCATTTCTACTATATATATATATTTTTTTGGGGGGGTCACACCTGGCAATGCACAGGGGTTACTCCTGGCAGTGCTCAGGGGACCATATGGGATGCTGGGAATCGAAACTGGGTCGGCCGCATGCAAGGCAAACGCCCTACCCACTGTGCTATTGCTCCAGCCCTATATATATATTTTTGCCTCTCCAGGATATACTCCCAGAAGTGGTATTGCTGGGTCAAATGGGAGCTTAATTTCTAATTGGGTAAAAGTAAACTCATTTTGATGACATTTCTAACCCAAACTCATTTTCATCAAGTCTTCATTTTTTTCTTTCTTTCTGGGTCACACTCAGCGATACTCTGGGGTTACTCCTGGCTCAAGCACTCAGGAATCATTCCTGGTGGTGCTCGGGGGGCCATATGGGATGCTGGGAATCAAACCCGGGTTGGGCGTTTGCCTTGCTGCCCACTGTGCTGATCCTCTAGCCCTCAACAAGCCTTTCCTTTGCCCTCACCTTGCTCTCTTCCCCATCACCTTCCACTTTTCTGTTGCACTATCACGCACTACATGATGGCACCTGGGTCCATGAAGGAAGCATGCGTGGCAGTGCCCCCCTTCCAACTGTCCTCACCCAGACACGCAGATATGCAACGTAAACTGGCAGTGGGGTGGGTGCTGGAGGCCGCCTCAACACTAGCCCTGCGGACTGACTCTCTTAAGAGCCTTGCTCATCCCAGGGCTTGGTTTCATCTGCGTCCATTTACCGAGGCCCCAAATGTACACAAGCCACAGTCTTTTGCACTCCCATCATGATGAGGTCACCAGATGATGCATTTCTGGATTTGCAGAGAATTCCTTCTAGAAGCACAATGCCTCTTTACTTTAAGCAAAATAGCATACATCCTGGAAAACAGAACTCTCTTCCTCAAAGAAAGACGACTGTTTATTTCCCAGGGGAGGCATAAGCACACCACAGGGACCCCTATAAGATTGCTCCCAGTGCTGTTCCTGGCAACCTGGGCGGTTCCCTCAAGTACCTCCATGCCAGAGTAACAGTTTAGCAACACATCACAACGCTCAGCCGAATTTTCATCATCATGAGTCTTGATAATATAACTGGGTGGGATTTCCTGGAAAACTGGAATTAGACTAAGGGAAACTATGGCTCTTCTGCCTCACAATTCTCTATGCTCTAAAACTTACACGTGTGTGTGTGTGTGTGTGTGTGTGTGTGGCAGGAGGAGCAGTGTAGGTTGAAAGATAAAACCACTGTCTAAAGCACTTCAGAAACGAATGACTGTAGGTATACGGGAGACACTGCAGAAAATACAGTGCTCTGAGCTGTGCAGATACACACTCCCCCCTCCAGAGCTGCCCTTCGAGCCAAGGGTGGGGGGTACCCAGAGCAAGGGACACTGCGGGCACCCTTCTTTGACCTGTTTTGGAATCTGCAGCAGCACAGAATAAATGATGCCCCACAGGTTCTGTCATGAGCCTTTACTCATATTTCACACGGAGAGCCGGAGATGACCCCCATGTAATAAGGCCCAGGCAACCAACTCCTCCGGAGTTCGGGATGTCTAGGCTGCAAATGGGTTTAAATAATGCCAGGTAAAATGAGCCAGAAACCACAGCAACACATACACGGAATCCGCAGACAACCAAGACCTGACATGGAAAGCTTTAATCACCACATGTAAAAACAATATAGTCATATATCAAAAATGGCACCAAATTCATTATCATCCTCTGTAACAATGTCTAGAAATGAAATGCAGCATGAATACAAAAACTGCCTGTTCAGAACCACAAGATTTATGAAACGGTTTTCTTATAAACACATCTGGTTTTTTTTTAAACCCCTGAGGCTGCTATCACCAAAATGGAAAAGAAAAGTCATTATCAGCTAGGCTTGATTCAATCTGGAATAATTCAAATCATTTATTCACTAATCTGATGTGACTTCTCTTCACTCCCTCTGCTGATGATACCCTGTGATGACACGTGGTTGTCGAGTGTAATGTCCCGATGATGAGTCCCAATTCCGTCTCTTGTCTCTTGATCCACACCCCAAATCAGAATTCTGACATCAATGAATGCTACCCAGTCACAGTTAGACAACTGATGAAGATCCACTCTCCTAGAAAAAGGGAGTTGGCGGGACATTCGCTGACGAAAATCCCAAATGCTGCCCTTCCTGACGGTGTGTCCGGCAATGCGCTCCTGTGCGTTACGGAAATTCCGAGTTTGTACCAGTTGTCTTTGCACATCTCCACCCTGGGCTCCGAGTCACTTCGAGACAGGATGCGCACGTGTCCGAGAGAAAAGCAATCCTCAAAGGTCACAACGGTGATTCCACTGGTGATGGAAGAAGCAATCATGCGCAGTTGGGGAGCGAGAGCAATGCTGAAGTGAGGCCGTCTTTCACTGTTTCATGGCGCTGGTGGCGGGGGTTGTGTAAATAATAGACAAAAACGATCTTCGGGATCTGAAATCCCACCGTCTCCAACACTGCGGGCACAGTGTGTTTCCTCTCGTAAGAAAACCTGATGGCTTTTCCTCCCGTTACTCTTTCTTGATGATCTCCACATGTTTCTAAAACATGCTGCTTCTAAATTATTTGCAGCACTTGAGTCAGGAAATCTTTGCTGCTGCTTGGTCTCAACCATTGTCCATGTACTTGCCTACGGGTTTCTTACTGCTGAATGTACAATTACATGTGGTTTGGACTATAATTTAAAAAAAAAAACCAAAAATCTAGGGATCCATGTCAGTTAAAGAATCTTAATTCTTAATCTTGCTTTAGACTCTTAATTTTTTGTTATTTCTAGATGCCTTCCCAATTAAAAATGATTAAAACGGACAACCCAATGGCTTAATGGGGCACTTAATGGCTTTTCTTTAATATATTATCCTCCTGACCTCTCACCAGAATGGGAGAGAATAAAGAGAGAATTATGTATTAGACCTAATTAGGGAAAACGTTTAGTTTTTAAATAAAAAGCTGGCTGGGGAAGACTCACTCTAAGTGCTTGGTTTGAATCAGTCAAAATCTCTGAAAATCAAGATGGTGAAATCTCTTGACAATCCTACAGTGAAATCCCTCATCTGACACCCGCACTCCAGTATCTCTGCCAAAGTTGTTGCCAGTTTCTGCTCAACTCACGTTAGGGCACAAAGTTGGTTCCAGCATGACTTAGTTCTCCTTACAACAGAATAGCAAAAACAGATGGAACAGGTAAACAAATTTCATTCAACAGGGCTATACATCACATTCATTTTCAAGCAGATTGACAGTCAGGATTTCAAAGAACAAATCGGACTCAGTTCAGACAAGTAGCCCATGCATTTGACAGTGACCCAAAATGGACAGCAACCACCTAAAGAAATGTGAATGCCGTAAGTCCTGGGTGGATAGTGGGGTGTGTGTGTGTGTGTGTGTGTGTGTGTGTGTGTGTGTGTGTGTGTGTGTGTGTGTGCGGGGTGAGAGAATAGGCAAAATTTTTGAAGTCATCATTGTGGGAACTGTGAAACACAAGGCCAATCCATGCTTACAAAAATTAAAAAGAGAAATAAAAGAAAAATGCTGTCTTTGAAGTGCAGTAACTTGTGCGGCCATTCTCGGAGGCCCTGTTGGTGTGCCACAGGCAGGTGACAAGCACCAAATCTGTCACCCCAGACGGGGAGATTGGAGAGGGGCCAGGCAGGTGAGAGGTGGACAGCTGTGCACAGGCTTTTTTTTTTACCATGATTTCCTCCTTCCGCTCGTCAGGTGACACTGCAAATGATTTTCTTATTTCTGATTTCTGTCTGGGCACTTGGACGGCTCCAAGGCTCTCAAATGCTCCCACTGAAAGTCCCACAAAGCAACATACTGTCTGACAGATGATAATAAAAGAATGCAACTCTCTCCACACACACACACACACACACACACACACACACACACACAAATTGCCACATTCCATGAAGGGATACACCTATTTATCTTAGAACATATGCCTAACATCTGTCTGAACTGGACACGTTTATCCTGGCAACACACACGGCAAGTCCATGAATTTGGAAGGACCATGTTCACCGAGATTTAGCTGCCCCACTTTTAAGAGGTACCTCTGCGCTTTGGTGTTAAACATGGCAATGGTATCGATCTTTTTTTTTTCTTTTTTAACAAATATGACCTGGAGTAATGGACAGAAACCAAACATCAGAAAAATGAACCTTAAAGTCACTATGTCTGTTTATATGGAGGCCACTTTTTCCACAGGTTTCAAAAGTGTCAGAGAAATAACAGTTAGTGGCTAGATGACAGGAGAGCAAATCCTCTTGTTAAAAAAACAAAAACAGAAGAAGAAGAAGAAGAAGATGAAAACGTCCTTGACTGTTGGGCTTTGGAAGTGAAGTCAGTGGAAGTCTATTAGGTACTCAGGATAGATTTGGTTGGCATCAAACACCACAAAGATCCTGGGATTCCAAGTGTCGTCCACACAGCTGTCATATAAATTCACGTAGCTCCCGTCTTTGGAAGGGGGTCGCATGTATTTGGAATCCCCATTTATGTAA
Organism: Sorex araneus; assembly: GCF_027595985.1. Taxonomy (NCBI): domain Eukaryota; kingdom Metazoa; phylum Chordata; class Mammalia; order Eulipotyphla; family Soricidae; genus Sorex; species Sorex araneus. The sequence continues at coordinate 85,493,190 of NC_073307.1, forward strand.
TCTCCAATTAGCACTCGGGCAAGAAACATAGACTTATATGCCCTCAGTAGGCGCCGCTGTTGAAAGCTTACACCATGAATTTGGAAGGTGTTTCCGTGCTTGATGTCATCTTTGCAGAAGCGACTGGAGTAAGCAGCATCTCTGGCAAAATAGGTCCCTTAAAAAAAAAAAAACAACAAAAAAGAGCCAAGGTTACTCTGAAGAATATATAAAATATACACATAAAGCACTCATTGTTTAAAGAATTGGTACAGGGGATTCTGTAACAGAAGTGGATGTGGAATGTGGAATTTCCCCATCTGAAGATCCTTTTTTTAAAAAATTTGCTTTTTGGGTCACACCCTGGCGATGCTTAGGGGTTACTCCTGGTTCTGCATTCAGGACTTCCTCCTGGTGGTGCTCGGGGGATGATATAGGATGTTGGGGGTTGTACCTGGGTCAGCTGCATGCAAGGCAAATGCCCTCCCCGCTGTGTCTCACTCAGGATCATAAGTAGGTCTTTAGGAGAAAAACAGAATACCCATCAGGGCTGAACAGCAGTGGTACCGACTGTAAGTCGGACACAGTTGTTGGTATGGACCGGTCCCTACTACCACCACGTTCCCCTGCCCCCACCAAAACCACCAGAACTCTGTTCTCACAAGAAATCTTACAGAGAAATCTACTATGGCAAGCCCTGAGTTTTGACTGGGCTGGAGCGATAGCACAGTGGTAGGGCATTTGCCTTGCACATGGTCTACCCGGGTTTGATTCCTCCGTCCCTCTCGGAGAGCCGGGCAAGCTACCGAGAGTATCCTGCTCACAAGGCAGAGCCTGGTAAGCTCCCCGTGGTGTATTTGATATGCCAAAAACAGTAACAACAAGTCTCACAATGGAGACGGTTCTGGTGCCCGCTCGAGCAAATCGATGAGCAACGGGATGACAGTGACAGTGAGTTTTGACTGCCTGGCCCTCCCTCTCTCTTCCCCTCTTCCCACTCCTTTCTCCACCTCCTGATTTTGCTCCGCAGCCGCAGACACATTCTGGGCAGCACCCTGAAGAGGGCTGGAACATTGCCCCAGGGGTCTGTGGGCCCCAAAGCCTCACATAGTCAAGGGCATCCGGGTTCTGGCACTGCATGCCACCACTCCCAGTACTGTCAACAACCAACAATCAAACAATCAACCAAACACCTTCCCTACAGAGGTGATTTCGCAAACCCAAGAAACCACATTTCTGTGACACAGGATCACAACTCAACAATATTTCTGGCTATAAGAAAACCTTACAACCCAAAAGATTCTGGTAGAGAGTACAATGCTATTCATATGTAATCATTCAAAAAGAACAATCTCCCTGGTTCCTTGCTTGACCATGAAAACACTATCAAGTGGCTGACGATTCTGAAATAGTAGGCCCAGCAGATTGACTTTTTTTCCCTTATTGGGTCACACCTGGTGATGCACAGGGGTTACTCCTGGCTCATGCACTCAGCAGTTACTCCTGGCGATGCTCAGGGGACCATATGGGATGCTGGGAATCGAACCCAGGTCAGTCTCATGCAAGGCAAATGCCCTACCCGCTGTGCTATTGCTCCAGCCCCACAGACTGACATTTTTTAATGAATTATTTATTTTATTGAATCACCATGTGGAAAGTTACAAAGTTCTCAGGTTTATGTCTCAGTTATACAATGTTCGAACACCCATCCCTTCACCAGTGCCCATATTCCACCACCAAAAACCCCAGTATACCTCCCACCCCCTCACCCCCCCACGCCCCCTGCATAGCTGATAAATTTCACTTCATTTTATCTTTACCTTGATTACATTCCATATTTCAACACAAAACTCACTATCATTGTTGTAGTTTCCTCCCCAAAAAACAGCCCTACTGACAAGGAAGCATTTGATAATTAGTTTTCCATTGCTGAGAATGATGAGATATGAACGCGGCCGCGATCTGTGTGGTTTAGGATTTCTGTATTTTAGTATTTTAGTAATTAAGTCCAGGGAGATTTATGTTAGAAATTGCATCATTTCCCTTCCTGGAGCAGCATGGGGCTATGGTTTAGTTCACAGTCTAGAGACATGGCTGCAAGCAGTTGCTGGGACCAAAAGTAGTCTAGCTGGCCTCCGGATCGTGTTCCATCAGCAGCAGAGCGGCCGGCCACACAAAAGTGTGGCCACCCAAGTCGAATCTCGGCAGAGTGTGAGCTGGTATCGTTCCCAGTCCGAGACTGCCCACGCATCCCGCTATTTCAAGTTCATAACTGTTTTTTCTTTCTCCTTCCCGCGCCACCACGTTCGTACCTGCTTAATAGTCCTCATAATATGGCAGACGTCATGCTGCTTCTCCCCCGAAAAGGGAAAAAATAAAACGAGAAAGAAGGATCTTTCTCAGCTGGCGTGGGGCTAAGGCTTAGTTCACAGCAGATTGACACTTCTAAGGGAAAATTTACTCTCATTTTTTTGTTTATTTATTGCTTTTTGCAAATGAACTGAATCCCCAATACTGATGGGATTTATGTAATACTTTCCCTTACAATTAAATAATGGAATGGATCTTTTCAGCAGTTATTTAAAAAATAAATTAACTTAAAAAAAGTTATTCTAAGTGGTAGCCAGTTCTCTTGCTGAAGGGAAGGATGAAAAAAAAGGTTTTTGAAAATGACTGCCTGTCCCTAACCTTTCTCTCTCCTCTCTCTTCTTAATTTGCTAGAGCAGCAGGCATAAACTGAAGAACCTGGATTTTTATAACATTCAAAAAAAAAACACCCTCATTAATCCTTTCTGCTCATTAATAACCTTACCTTATCATTTGCAAAAACTCAAAACTACCAGACAAAAAACCCTAGAACCTAGACCTGTACACAGCGAAATTAGTTCATTTTCGTGTCCCCCATTTGTAGGGGGGTGGGGACGTATGATGCAATGTAGAACATAAGCTTAGTCATGGAAAGGACTTTTACACAGGAATAAAGATCAAAATCCCCAGCTAAGAGGGATAGGATATCGCATGGGAATGTCTGGGACTTCGGAATGATTTTAATTTGACAGAGGTACAAAGGTTCTTATTTCGGTCTGGTCCATGCAGGACGGGGCCTCTGTGCCTCAGACTGTCTGCGAGAGCACCAGAAACCTAGCACACTATTTTGAACTCAGAGATGACTGAACTGCTGAGAGCGAGCACAATTATCTCTCGGGAGAGTCTTATGTCATCGCTCTCCTAGAACCGCCCCTGAGCCCTGAAACGTTGACAGCTACCTTTCCCAAAGAGGGCACCGTGAATGCCATTGATCCTCCAGTCGAAGTTATGAATGCAGATGGCTTCCACAAACTCACTGCTGGTCCCGTGAAAGAGCATCTGCTCGTTGATCTGAGGCACGCCTCTTTTCTTCTTGAGCTGAGCCTTCTTCCTAGGAATGCATCACGGAGACATAAAACACACACAGAGGACGACCATGCCACGTGTGGCATTTACCCACTTATTTTTTTTTTTTGTCAAGGAGCAACATTCAACAGAAAGGAGGAACAGGAAAAAAAAAACAACAATTCCTGCACACAAATCCTAAGTGGACAAAGCCATTCTGCAAAAGAAATGATTTCCAGAGCTCTGGGACCCCATGAGCTTCCTGACAATTGCTGGCTGATACTGAGACTGAGGGTGGGGAATGATACCCACAAACTATGTACTGTCATTGTAAAGGTCATCGACCGTCTAAGCCAGTCAAGCAGTACAGATGCCGAAAAATGGCACTGTAAGCAATTAGATGAGAAAAAGTTCACAGAATCTTTACAAAGCAGGTTTCCCTGAACAGAAAAGCATCTTCATTTTTTTTTATCCCCAGAGATCATTGATCAAATGGAAATGAATTTTGAATCTCAGGGATGGAAGGAATATTAAGCCATCCTGCTCAATTCCTGCTCAATGGACAAAAGTCCTCTAATACATTAAAGATTATTCACTGCAGGGCTGACTGGGACAGTAAAAAATGAATTTAAAATGACTTAGAATTCTTTTGTAGGAAAATGAAGAAATAATGACATATCTTTTCGGGTAGGTGAAAGTAATGAACTAGGTCTACATGTTTTAACAGAGGCAACGTAACAAAATAATGTTAAATGGAAAAACAATGCAAAGAGAGAGAGAAAAAAAACTCAAAATAATAGAGCGCATTGCACACAGATGCACACCTACGTGGTAAAACTATGAAAACAGACAAAAGGCATCACAGCCATCTTGAGTACAAAGGAGAAAAGGACAAGAATAAGATCAATTCTTCACCAATAGAAAAAGATCTATTTTTTTTGGGGGGGGGGAATTAAAATGACAAAATGTATCAAATACTAAATTGTCAAATCTGATTGATCATACACGATTGCCTAATATTTCAGCTTTGAAATATTTCACTGAAAGATGCTGTTGTGGAAAGGGATCCAGAGAACGGAAGAATGGGGCTGGAGGGAGCACGAAGGATAAGGGCCTGCCTTGGTGCATCCGAGTGGATCTGGCCACCAGCACCGCACATGGTCCCTGGAGCCCCAGCAAGGGCCACCCCTCAGCACAGAGTCAGGAGTACGTCCTGAGCACAGGCGGGTGCGGCCCCAAGCAAAACCAGCCCCATTCTGAAGGGGGGCCGGGCAGAGACATGTCAAAGGGCTAGTGCACGTGCTTTACGCATGTCAGCGGGTCAGTCCAACCCCCGGCTCCTCACTGCTGGCAGCAACCCTCAAGCGACACACCCGAGTAACTCCTGAGGGGTGCCTTGTGTGGTCCCCAAGAAGATTAATTTAAAAAAAATGAAAAGGGCCAATGATGTAGCTCAGGTAGCCAGCCCCCCACTCCCGACCCCAGCCCTGAGCACTGCCTGGGGGTCCGACAATCCATTGGCTATGATCCTGGTGGTCATAAGAAACCCAGGGCCAGTGCTGATATGAGTGGAAAAGAGGGGCTGGAGCGACCGACCCGGGTTCAATTCCCAGCGTCCCATATTGTCTCCTGAGCGCCGCCAGGAGTAATTCCTGAGTGCAAAGCCAGGAGTAATCCCTGTGCATTGCCAGGTATGACCCAAAATGCAAAAAAAAAAAAAAAGAGTGGAAAAGATTCTCCCGGTATCTGATAGCCAGCTAACAAATGCCAGCTTGAATTCATTCTTACTCTCAAATGCTCTCTGTTCTGTCAACAAACACAAACCCTATTTGTGATCACTGCGACTATGAGAAAGGGCCTCCCCCCTGCCTGACACTGAACTCCTAGTATCCTAGCAGTGGGGCCTCATCATTCTCTTTTGAACACACAACAGCTCATAGCACACTCACACATGCCACCTCTGCATATCCAAAAGCGACTCTGAGCATCAACCTCAACTTCCTCTGCTTAAACACACGTGGTTCTTCCCACTGCGGCCTTCGTGCAAAGCTTCCAGGCCTCCGTCCATTTTCAGCTGACCGGAGTCTGCTGGATCCCTTCCAGGGTAAAACCCTCGAGAAGGAACAGAGACCGCTCAGAGAGCATCAGACGCACCGTATGTCCAGGAGCAAACTACTGGCTATGTTCTGTCACCCAGGCATCACACAGCCGACTTTGTTTGTGGATTTCTGGATCATTTCTGGTGACACTCAGGGGCAGCTCCTGGCTCCGTGCTCAGGGGACCCCTCAGTGGAGCCAGTCTGGCGGAGGCGGATCAAACTGGAGTCAGCTGCACGGAAGGTGAATCCCTTAATCCCTGTACGCTCTCTCCAGCTCCCATCCTGCAAAGAAAACTCCCAGTACTAATAAGCCATCTCTCTCTTGGCTGGCTTTATTGCTTCAAATAATTTATAACCCTGAGGCAGTAGATTTAGCTGGATAAAGTAATTTTAAATGTGTGCAGTCTTTCTCCAAAGTCAGCCTGACAGCCTGTGTCCAGATATAAATGCACAGGCTCTGATCAATGGGTTCGTGCCACCAGGATATTAGGGGGACGGATGCACATTAAGCAAATATTCCCTTGGGAGCAAGCCAGCATATTTCCACTAAGAACAAATTACGCTGACTTCATCATTTGGAACCTTATGTACTGTCTGATTTTTTTAATGACAAGGCTGACATTTACGGTTTCTCTAAGAGAAGAAAGAAAAACACATTCACGACAGTATTTGTTGTGACTCAATCTTTCAATCTTTCAAGGTCTTTGAGTCATTCAAATACCTACGTTCTAGCTTTGCATCTTCTGCAAATGTGATAAGGAAGAAATCTTTTTTTTTTTGCATTTTCATCCAAATTTTTTATTTAAAAATATATTGAAGGGCTCAAGAGAAAACAAAAAACAACCATGCGGGCCATTGTTACTCTTGACATAAGACTTTTAACTAGTAATTCACTTTTTCTCTCTACTCTACCCCTGCGTCTCTAACTTGGCTCCACTGGGAGGACATTCTCACCCACTTGGGCGGAATCAGGTGAGAAGAATTGGAGACAGCCCAGAGCGCATCGACGGCAACGAGTGACCGGGAGCAAGTTACTGGCTACGCTGTCACCCAAGCATCACACAGCCAACTGTGAGTATGTACTTTTGGATCACACTCGGTGGTGCTCCCGGGCTACTCCTGGCTCGGTGCTCCAACTGTCGAAGGGGTGCAGTCCCTGTCAGTTAGGCTGGACACTGGTCAATCCTTTGTCTTTCTCCAAGCGTCTCCTACAAACCCTGCCAATATCCTGCATTTAACAAATCCCCTCTGGACTCACATCCCTGTTCTTCAGGCACAGGTTAGAGTGAAATTTGGTTTGAAAGTTCAACTCGGGCCTCTCTGAGGTATCCCGTGTGCAGGAGCAGTTCGAGAGCCTGGGGCGCAGGCCCTGAGCACCGGCTGGAAGGTGGAGACGAGGCAGCACGTCCACAGCCTGCGGGCGGGGCAGGGTGGGCATCAGAGATCCCCATGCCCACTGCTGGGCCTAGTCTAGTGGCTACAGCAGCCGTGCACCAGGCCGACCCCTAACTACGGTTCTGGCTGTCCGGGGGGCCTCCTGCAGGTCAGGGGAGCCGGAGAGGCTCGTCACGGGAGTCTCTTCACAGCCCTGACCTCGCTTTGCCCAGACTCACGCTCTTCTCTGCAGTTATGCCGCTCTAAAGTCTCCCCCCTGGGGCCGGAGCGATAGCACAGCGGGTAGGGCGTTTGCCTTGCACGCGGCCGACCCGGGTTCGATTCCCAGCATCCCATATGGTCCCCCAAGCACCACCAGGAGTAATTCCTGAGTGCAAAGCCAGGAGTAACCCCTGAGCATCGCTGGGTGTGACCCAAAAAGCAAAAAAAAAAAAAAAAAAAAAAAGTCTTCCCTGCCCCTCGGCGATGAGTGTCCAGGGTGCTGAGCTGTGCACATGGACACTCCGGGCTGGAGCAGGAACACAGTCCGGGTGGGAGTCAGTCCTGCTCTGGGTGGCAGGACATCTGCCGAGGTTTAGCACAGTGGTTCCTCGTCCCGGGAGAGTATTAACCCCCACAGGGGACGTTATTGATCGGACACCATCCGGGAGGCAGAGCTCCAGGACCCACGGACTGCAGAGGGGGGCAGAGTGGCAGGCCCCCAGCTGTCAAAGGGACCCCCGGGGCTCTGAGGGGCAGCCAGGGCTGAGGGAGCCCCAGGTGCACTCCCCAAGACGGAAACTCTCACTGCCCTTCCCGGGAGTCTCCATCCTTCCCGTCCCTGGGGTGATCCAACCACAGTCCCCGGCTCTCACAGTGGGACTGACAGAGTGAATCCCACAATATCCCCACAGTTTCCACAATGCAATATATTCCATTTTCAGCTCATCCCTCCACGTGGATGGAAATCTACACTCCCAAGGGAGCTTTTTCTTCTCCCCCATTTTCAATTCTCTATCTTACCCCCCGCCCCCCCACACACACATACACACACACACACACTCTTCCCTGATACCTTATTCATAATGCTAACACCTCTCCTTCCCTATAGCTGCATATATAACCCTTGTATATCTCCTTTTGGGAAGAATCTCTTGCCCCCACACCTGGCTGTCTTCACTGGGGCCCCTCGAAGGGGTTGGGTTGAGTTTCCCTCCCTGCCCTGAGCAGAGCCCCGGCAGCTGAAGACCTCCGGAACTCAGCTACAGCCATGCTCAAGGCCACTCTCCACATGCTTAGAGAAGCCTCACACGTGAAGGAACCGGCAGAGGAACCCAGGTGTGTGGGACAGGGGGCTAAGATCTCCAAGCCTGCTCGGATCGAGACTGGGCCTCCTCCACCCAGATCCTGCATTTTCCAGTAGCTAGGCAGTCACACCCACAAACCACCCCCTCGTCCCCGCACCGTGTAATCCCATTCAATGGCCAAGATCCAGAGACTATAAAACAAAGCTCTTGTAAGCATGTGGCCGTTTGACCTCTTATTGCCTAATTCCCCCTCTCAGAGAAACTGGCAAGGTATCGAGAGCATCCTGCCTGCACGGCAGAGCCTGGCAAGCTCTCTGTGGAGTATTTGATATGCCAATTACAGTAACAATGATGGGTCTCATTCCCCTGACCCTAGAAGAGTCTCCAATGTGGCACCACTGGGAAGAATGAGTAAAGAGAGGCTGCTAAAACCTCATGGCTAGGACAAAGGGAGATGTTACTGGCACCCGCTCAAGCAAATTGATGATCAATGGGATGACAGTGATATAGAGATACAGTGATGTCTCCTTCGGACATCTGTCCTCTGAATGTATCCCTTCGGACCTTTTAGGAGTCATGCTAGCGCCCCCTTCCTTCCTTCCTCTTGCCCTTCAACCGCTCCTTCTTCTAGAGGTTCTTTCCTACTATAAATTAAGAAGGCTCAGGTTTCTCTTACCTTAACAAATTTAGAACCAAACCAAAACACCCTGCCCCTCCTCCACACCACCCAGGTCACATCCCTCAGCCATTTCAAGACTGAGTTCCTTGAAAGAGTCATCAACGTTTGTGGCAGAGACACTACCATGCCAAAAACATCACTCTCCTCAAGGGCACCTTGGTTTGGCTGCAAAACTCCAAGACCATTTTCACGATTTACCTTCCTGGCACTCTTTCTCACGTGACCCAGAGGGTGACAGCTCTTTGTGTGAGTCACTTTCCTCCTTCAGCTTCTGTGCGATCACAGTTCAATGGGTACTTTCTAGTCTCCTCCTTGCACTTCCTCTTCCTCTGTCCAACCTACAAATACTCCCTAGTGACCCTATCAAATCCGAAGGCCCTGTTGCCCCCTGCCCCTTTCTAACCACGCCCAAACCAGAGTCTTAAGTCCTGAGCTTCCAGCCCATGAATCCAGGACCTCTCCCTTTTCGTCCTCCCTAAAGACACAGACTAGCACCTGCCCTGCTCGCGAGCCCTCAGTCAAAGACAACAGACATGCCAGCACGTTCAGAGTTATACTTTCCACCTCTCTTCTCCATCCCACCATCCGCCTTGTGTCAAGCACCGACCAGCGTCATTCTGTTTCCTTTCAATCCCAATGGTAGTTGCTAGGGGTTGGGAAAGGGTGAAATCTAGTCAAAGGAACCAACTCTGGATGACAAAAGATACAGGTCTGAGCGGAGGAATATACGGCACGGAGGAAAGAGTTAATAGTTGTGTACTACATGACAGGAAAAGAGACACAATGCTGTGTGATAATGAAATAACTAGACTTACAGTGGTGAGCGTTTCATGGTAAGCACAAACACAAAACCGTATCGGATGCCTGAAGCTAATGTGATGTTACATGTCAATCATACCAACTAAAACCATGTATAAGTGAATGTATGTTTGGTTCAGGCTAGCCATTGAGGCTTGCTTAGACTCATGAGCCTCTCTGCACGGTTTCTCAGTGTCTGTCCTACCTGGGGAGGGCAATGGACGTGTCCAGCCTGCCCATCCCTTGCTATCCTTCTCGCCTCTTCCTCGCCGTTCCTCTTAACTTTCTACATAACTTAGATGCGATCTTAACACCCGTTACTCCCCTTCCTATCCAAATGTGGGCCTGTAGTTTTCTCAGTGTCTAGAGTGGCCTCTCCTCTCCCGCCTAGATGGAGCCCAAAGAAAGCCTCTTTGGGGTAAGCTCCCTGAAACGCACAGCCCACGGTGTCGGGGTGAACAGGTGCCTCCCCTTGTTTCCACGCTGCTCGATGCTCTCTCTGACCCTTGTGGCGTGACGCAGTGACTCCTTGTCTAAGCTGTGGTTCTATCCCAGTGCCTGCCATCAAGTAGGTACTCGAGCACGCGTGCATGCAGGGACACCATGAAGCCTGGTGAGCAGGCGCAGGGAGCCTGACAGACTCGGGCGGGCCTCGCCACAGTCAGAGTGAGTCGCAGGTTAGATGCGACCAGATTGACTGGGTTATTTCCTCCTTCTAGGGAGACGTGGACATGACAGGCTTCTTCACAGTGAAACCCGGCACTTTCTACTCAGAGCAGGTGGCAAGCTCGTTTACCCTCACAGAACCCTACAGGATGGTGTGACAGGAGCAAAGCCCGAATCAAACCAAGCCGTGTCCAGAGAAATCCTGGTATGGTGGAGGTGGGGGTCCGCCAGCGCACTTGACTGGTATTTAACAAGTACTCGAATGAAGGAGGCTGGTCTGACCTCCACTGTAGAGGCATGATTGGGACGAAAGGCCCGAGATTCCATCTGACCACTTGGGAGAAATGACATTTCACAGAGAGAACAAAATCAAAGAGGAAGCTTCCTCAGCAATGGAATCATCTGATCAAGAACAGAATGGAACCTTCTAAATTCATTTAAATCCAAATTACTGTCATGAATAAAAATTGGCCTGGTCCCCAGACTCAAGGCTGTAAAGGATACAAATCAAAAATCCTTTTGCTGACAAACGGGCATTAGGAGAACAAAACCTTCAATGAACTTAGTCCACACTAGCCAACTTTTAGAAGTACAACAGAATTCCATGAAATCAAACACCAAACAAAATCAGTCTAATTTCCAAATGCACAAGAATGAAATGAATTAAAGCTCTGGTATTTATCTTGAAATATTTGGTAACAATAATTATGCAAAAAAAGAGTAGGGCTTATACAGTAAACCTGATGAATGTTAAATCAGAATGATTCAGAATGTTAATTAGTGTTAATTCAGAATGAAGAATACATGTGTCTTTATCAGACCATATTTCTTTAAATTTTCCTAAATACTAAGTAGGTAAAAGATATATACATACCTCTCGGAAAGCCCAGCAAGCTACCGAGAGTATCTTGCCCACACGGCAGAGCCTGGCAAGCTCCCCATGGCGTATTCGATATGCCCAAAACAGTAACAATAGATCTCATTCCCCTGACCCTGAAAGAGCCTCCAATTATTGGGAAAGACGAGTAAGGAGAGGCTGCTAAAATCTCAGGGCTGAGTGTAATAGAGACGTTACTGGTGCCTGCTCGAGTAAATCTATGAACAACGGGATGACAGTGATACAGTGATACTAAGTATTTTTATACTTAAAAAAAACAAAATTTCATATACAAATTGAATGAAAATATTTCACAAATCCTCTTTTTTCGGGGATACAACTGGTGGTGCTTGAGGAACCAGGTAGTGCCAGGGATCAAATCTTGAGCTCCCACATGCAAAGCACGTGCTCCGGCCCTTTGAGTCATCTCCCTGGCTCTGCACTCAGGGATCACTCCTGGTGGGACTTGGGGGACCCTCTGAGCTGCCTGGGATTGAACTCAGGTTGGCCATGTGAAAGGCAAGCAATCTACCTGCTATACTATGGTTCTGACCCCAAAAACCTAGCAATACATTCACTTTTTGGTGACGCTCTGATTTTTAGGTTGGGGACAAGAGATCTAATAGCTCATTCCCAAACACAATTTGTTATGAGTTGAGATTTTAAATCTACAATAGAAACTGTGGGCAAAACAGCTCACTTGAGGGTAAGTTTTAAAACAAGTGAATTATTAGAGACACAATGAGTACAATTTTTTTTTTGAGGGGGATAAATCAGCGATAAATCAGCGATTCCAGAGAGCATTACTTGAATGGGAGAGCGTAGGCCAACAAACTTGGGCATTAGTTACAAATTTCCCAGATTCCCTTGGGACGCAGACGTCTATCAGGATGAAAACCTGGAGCGGAAGAGTTTCTCGGAGTGCTGGAGATGGCAAGGAGACGGTATCACTTTAGCCCGGCTGGGTCCCCAGGCCCGGAGGAAGAGTGACATAATTCAGACATTGGTGCTTGACTCTCAGACTATGAAAGTCTTGGAGGCCCGGGGAGGGTTCAGATTAGAAACTATCTCACCTGCAAAAGAACTCCCACAAGTCTAGGTTTTGAATTCTCTGAATTCTTTTAATTCTGTTGCGATCCATTGTTTTCCCAAAAAGACTAGCCACTTCATTATATTCATGTGTTTGATGGTGCAAAGGAATAAGCTGGAAAAAGAAGTTCGCAGGGTTTTATTCGGGTCCTTTCCAAGTGCCCTCCGCAAAGCTGCTCGCGGGTCATTTCCTCACCTGGTAGGGGACGTCGGTATTCACGTTCTCCCAGTGCGGCGGCATGGGGATCGCCTCGTTCTCACAGATGTAACTGTCAACAGCAAAAGACAAGACGCGACATGAGGAGCCGCGGAGACTTCCTGCTACTACCTTAAGCTTCCCGTCCATGCTTATCTGCCAGTGCTGACTGGAACTAGCTGGTCAAGGGAGCCTGGGCTTCCTGCCTTTAAATACTGGTTCAAGGTCTTCCGTGCGCTACTTTTTAGGGCTACATTTAGAACGTTTATGGAAACACCCACCCTGACATAACACTGGAATCTGAAACATTCTGCTTTGGTCTTGATTTTCCTGAACTGTCTGGAGAACAAATGGGTTTACATCAAACAAAAAATCCTGTGTACAATGAAAGAAACCAGCACAGAATGACAGGTCCCCTACTGACTGGTGTCTGTACACCAAATATCCAACAAAGGGTGTGTGGAGATGTATGCCCGAGAGTCATAATAATATAAGCAATGGCTCTTCAATTTTAACAAATTGTTAGGGGCTTGAGTGATAACACAGCAACAACAGGTAGGGCATTTGCCTTGCACGAGGCTGACCTGGGTTCGATTCCCAGCATCCCATAGGGTCCCCTGAGCACTGCCAGGAGTAATTCCTTATTGCAGAGCCAGGAGTAACCCCTGTGTATCGCTGGGTGTGACCCAAAAAGCAAAAAAATAAAAAAAAATTTCAAAGAAGAAAATTAAACTGCTGATTTAAGTAAACCTCTCCAACTAGGGTTCTTTTAATTTATAAACACATTTATGCTGTCTATTCAATCCAATTCAAACCTCTTTTCCATACATTCAGTGTCTTTCAATATCTAAGTCGAACCTAAGTATCTGTTTTTCACTCGCTATTCTAAATGGTTCACATTCGTTCATGTACTATAGTCAGCTGTAAAACGTTTTAAAACTACCATGTTTATACACCACTGGACGTGAACACAGGAAAAAAGGTTTCTTTAATGGCAAAAGGTTGGTAGACTATTTCTCTCTGGTAACTGAAGATTACTAGAAGAAAAGAACAAATTTTAAGTCATCTGTAGACTTATTTTTACAAACTCATCTCAATTTTAAAAAGATCACCCAATCCCTGTAGTTTAAAATCTTCAAGGATAGATCCAGAGAGATAGCACAGAGGTTAAGGCGCTTTCCAGTGGATTCTGGTTGGATCTCTGGCACAGCCTGAAGTGATCCCTGACCACCACTAGGTGTGGCCCAACCCCCCCCCAGATAAACAGCAATAACAACAATAAAACAACAACAAAAGGGGTCAGAGAGACAGTACGGGGATTAAAGCTCACATACTGCACACGGTCTAACTGCAGGTCTGTCCCATACACTGCACATGCTCCCGAGTACAACCAGGAGTGATCCCTGAGCACAGACCGGAGTGTGACCCCTCCCCCCCTCCATTTAAGTGAATAAAATCTTAAAGCATAAATAAGTAACTGGTCAACTGTCCCCTCCCGCTCCAGGCCTTGGCCCTGCCCCTTCCCCCAACTCCCATTCAACACCAGCTTCCGTTTCCCGGGTATTGGAGAACTTCTTCAGGCTTACATAGACCAGACCCTGCTGCCCCCACATGCATCAGCCATGTCTCCTATATGTCTCTTGCAGCTTGACTGCCCCCCCCACCCCACTCAATATGTTCTTAGAGAACTTTCCATATTCGCGGACAGAGGGTGTATTCAGTACCTACGGCAGAATCTGGCACATTGCTGATAGTAATCTCTGGTTGAATGAATGGGTGCATCCTAGTTCCTAGATGCATTAGGTTTCAGCTGTAGATACTAAGTAGCTACTTAGCCTGTTAACTTCTTGCAGCTTTTCAGAACACTGTAAAAAACCGAGTTTGTTTAACCGTCATTTTACACATACACTAGCTGATCTGAACTATAATTTTTCGGTCGATTCAATATGTTTGTGATTCCTAAGGAAAGTTCTCAAATGCCGTCCTGAAGGCTGGGTTTACTGGCATTTCCACCAGAGGTGTGAGGAATTCCCCTCAAGGAAAGATGGATTAGCAAACTTTTGAATTTTTGTCCATCTGATAGTAAAAGAATATAGTCTGGTATAAGCTGCATTCTCTGATTATAAGGGAAGTTGTATCAACCTTTTCAATTCTTTGTTCATTATTCTAATAGGTAACTGGTTTTCTACTTAGAGATTCTCAGAAGAACATCCTATACTACCTTTGATAATGAGCAACAAGAGCTTTCCCAGCTTAAAAAAGTTTACCTTTTAAATTTTTATTAAAATACCGTGATTTGCAAAGTTATTCACAGTTGAGTTTTAGACATACCATGTTCCAGCACTGATCCTACACCAATGTCAGTGTTCTGCCATTAAAAAATAATCTTTTGGTAGCTCATAGTCTTAATTATAAACTTCCTGCCATTAGGAAACTATACTATTCACCTTGGATATCTTCAATTTTGTATATATCTGCAAGAATGCACATTTCGACTCCCTTTCATCACTTGCCTATATACTACCTAACTGGTCTTCCTCTTTCATTATTTTGCTCGTCATCCTTCAGTTTGGTCCATTCTCTCCCATCTTGTCTTGGTTCTATGGTTTGTCATTTGTCACTTGTCATCCTGTTAATCTTCAATTTGCTCGAGTGGGCGCCATTAATGTCTCCATTCATCCCTGTCTTGTGCTAGTGTAGCCCAATGGTATCTGCTCGCTCCAGGAACACGAAGAGCCTCAAACGGTTTATTCAGGGTTTTGACGAAGGAGTCTGACCATCTCGTAGGTGGGCAGCCACGCGGTCTATGGTTTGTCTGTAAAAAGCTTTCCTCTCCAAAGTAACATACAGTGACAATAACTTTTTCCATGATCGTGTCTCATTTCTCTCCAAGATTCTCAGAGGATAAGTAGTTCCTTTATTACATCCTTTGGACCAAAGAATGAGTGTGCGCAGCTTACAAGGAACTTGTAACATCCCTTATATTCTCTAGTAGCATTTATATTTAAAAGCATTTAAGTGACTTGTAAATCAGGATACTATTATGAACTATCTGAAGAGATTAAGGCACTTGCCTGGCATGCAGCGAACCCTGGCCCAAATCTCTGGTACCAGGCATGATCCGGGAGCAGAGTCAGGCGCCAGACCTGAGCACTGCCGAGTCTGCCTCCTCACAAAAAATAACAGAATAAAATACAAGCCAAAAGTCTGAAGAAACAAAGTGATAGACCTTAAGAAAAAAAATGTTCTTCTTAAATCCTTTTCAAATTATCCTTGGGAAGAGCATATGGATACTCCTCATTGTTCATATGCCAATATTTTAAAAAATTAATTTCCTTTCGGAACATGTGTTGAATAGAAAAAACTTCAGTCCTTGCTTGAGAGATTATTCTGGAATATGGGAAACACATGGGAAGATCTTGCCCTTGGAGTCCAGCCCCATGAGTAACAAATATGTAATTCCTCTCTTTTCACACGGTAAGTGATGGCAAGAAAGGAAAACTCACAACCCAGAGAGTAGGGAGCTGAGTTCCGTTCCACTGTACCCCCGCCTTCCAAGGCCCCCCTTCGTACTGGAGGTCTGAAATGACTTCTAGGCATTATCTGTGGAGTTCGGTGAAGATGGAGACACTGGCCTCTAAACCCGGACAGTTCTGTGAGTCCTGTGAGAATATCTCAAAGTCAAACTTCCCCCCAGAGGTTTATACAGAAGATTTATAAAGAGACCAGAAGGCACTTCGCAATTATCATGCTAACAATTCTAAAGAAATGAAAAAAAAACTGCCTGACTAAATAAATGCACTGTAGCACTATAGCACTGACTTCCCGTTGTTCATCGATTTGCTCGAGCGGGCACCAGTAACGTCTCCATCGTGAGACTTGCTGTGACTGTTTTTGGCGTATTGAATACGCCACGGGGAGCTTGCCAGGATAACAAATAAGGAAATGCTAGCAGAAAGTAATATGGAAAGTGCAACACCAAAGTTTTAAAGAGGAAAAAAACAAATCCTGAGGCAACTGACTAACCCACCCAAACCAGAGTCAGGATCTGCGTCTGCCGGCTACCTGAAAGCACTGATGGAGAAGGGAGCCCGCTTGATTAGGCGCTGCTTGCCCGTGGTGAGGTTCACTTGCTTCATCTCTGCAGACAAACACGAAGACAGCAGGGGGCCGTTAGTCAGAGAAACGCACTGGCTATAAACTGTTACGAGGACGTGTAGCCGCGTTACTGCGGATAAAGGATCGGGGTGCTTTAGGAGCTGCGCGCGCTCGGTATATAAGTAAGGCACTTGACCGTAGAGCGGCCTGTCGGTCACAGCTGTGCTATCGGGACGCACGGTCTCCCTGTCCTGCACGGTAGGGGTGTGGCGCCCGGTCTCTTCTGAATCACACGTGGGTTTGACTGACGGGACATTGGACAAGTTCTAAACTTAGGAAAGTGAAGAGGACCAGGGCCAGAAGGGACCGCTGCCCTGCTGGCTGGGGTCTAGAGTGGGGAAAAAAATGAACCCTGCCATCTCCAAAAATGTTGCAAATAATTATTTTTTATAAAGGTACAGAACCATTATGAAAATGTGTATAAGTCACAGAATTTCAAAAATTTACATACTTCTTGTCCTTTTTTTTTGAAGTGGCATGTCTAAATTGATTTTAAAAATAGAAAACCCATTTCGACTTAATGTGTAATTATCTTAGCAATTCTATAGTCATGAAAAGACTAATCAGGACTAAAGGTATTGTTTTTTCTCATACCTTCTTTGAGGTAATAGTTACCAGATCATTCCCACAAAGTACCAAGTCTCTTTTTTTTGGGGGGGGGGATGGTGTGCGTGCTCCATCATCGGGGGCTATTTCTGGTTCTGCGCTCAGGAGTGACCCTTGATGTTGAAGGGGACTACAGACAGCGCTGGGATAAGATCCAGAGGAGCCACAAGCAAGGCAAGTGCCTTAAGCCCTGTACTATTTCCCTGGTCCCCAAGTACTTGGTCCTAATGTAGGAGTCTAGTAAGCTTATTTTGGCTGACTGGCATTCATTCCAAACTAAAGGGGCCCGTCCATCCAGGCAAATGTGAGCCGTCTGCCATGGAGGCAGGGGGAGGGTGGGAAAGGGGGGGTATACTGGGGAGATTCGTGATGGGGAATGGGCACGGGTCGGGGAATGGGTGTTTGATCATTGTGTGGTTGTAACTCAGACGTGAAAGCTTGTAACTATAACTCACGGTGATTCAATAAAAAAAAAAAAAGAAGAAGATTGAGTCTCTGAGTCCTCAGAGACTGGCCCCCACAGGACTCACTGTGCAGGAAGAAGCAAGACCTTTCGGCACACGAAGGGGAGCCCGTGTACTATCTTCTCAGCCCATCTCACACTGGGCTCCTTTTCACCACTCTACAGAGCTGACTGGCCGCAGCTTGATGTTATTATTGCCAATGAGACAGATGCGATGCTAATACCTTCAACAATAGAAGACTGAGGGGCTTAGATTATTATTACGTTCTGTGATTCTTATCTTTCCGTGTTTTCCTCAGGGGTAGAGTCTCCCCAGCAATGCTCAGAGGAGCTGTAGGGACCACACCTGGCCACACCTGGCCAACTGGAATAGATGGGTCAATGCTGGGTTTGGCGGGGTGATGCTGATGGCCTTCAAGGTCATGTCCAGGGGTACTGGGGAAGACCATGCAGTGTCAGGAATAGAATTCAAGGCCTTGAGCATGCAAGGCCTCCTGTGCATGAGCCTTCAGAGATGTCTCCCCAACTCCCTGGCCCAAAAGAATCTTCTAAGGTCTGAGATAGTACAGGAATGAAGGTGTCTGCCCTGCACGTGGTCAAGCCCAGTTTGATGACCGGCACCACAAATGATCTCCCGAGCCTGCCAGGGGTGATCCTGAGCACAGTCAGGAATATGTCCTGAGTACAGCAGGGGCTGGAGCAATAGCACAGTGGCTAGGGTGTTTGCCTTGCACGCGGCCGACCCAGGTTCGATTCCTCTGCCCCTCTCGGAGAGCCCGTCAAGCTACCGAGAGTATCTCGCCTGCATGGCAGAGCCTGGCAAGCTCCCTGTGGCGTATTCAATATGCCAAAAACAGTAACAACAAGTCTCACCATGGAGACTTACTAGTGCCCGCTCGAGCAAATCGATGAACAACGGGATGACAGTGATGACGGTGATGATGATGACAGTGAAAGCCGGGTGTGAGGCAAAAAACCAAACAAGTAGAGAACAAAACAAAGATAGTTTCCAGTAAACTGCGCTGTTTGAAAGAAAATTCTACTCATTCAGAAAACATGTCACTTGCACAGTTGTCTGCCAAACTTCACCCCCTACAGGAAGAATGATGTATCACCTCTCCCATCCGCGTACATGACTATCTTGGTAGTGCTTCCTAAAGGGCACATGAATATCGGACTAAAATACCTCCTGACACTTTCTGCTGAGGGCACTGCAGAAAGCCAACTGATTCTCCCCTTACTAAACTATCTAGCTGTCCACATCAGCAAGAGAAGAGATGATGGTTAGCCATGAGTGAGGATCTGAGGGTTTTAGCTCCTGATGAGATTAAAAAAAAAAAAAAAAGCAGCCCCCACTGGGGCACAACAATGATCATTAAATATTTGAGCTCATGAGCCCCTTTCTGCATCGATCTCTTATCCATGTCTGGGCCATGAGGAACCTAAGGGAATGGCCCAGTGTCCCTCGACCCCTACTCCTGTACACTTTGACTGCTGTCCTAAACATGCAACTCATGTGAAGTGGGAAAGAACCGCGAGAGGACTAAGTTGTGCAATAACCCAAAAGCATCTTTATTAAGAAAGTCTCCCACTGAGCTCCTGTTTGCCTCAAAGCAGCAAACTGCGAAAGTGACAGCCTGACCCGGGAGTGACTGGCTCTGAGGGGTTTTCAAGGAATACCTGGAAACATGCCGAAATATCATAGATAAGATTCAAACAGGGGGTGGGGGTGGGGTTTGCTGATTTCAAGGTTAGTGGGCTAATCTGTGAAAACAAAAACAATGCAATCAGAAAATGGCAGAAGGAAGAGACTTTTCTATCCAAGAATCGGGCCATTACATTTGACTCTAAGTCTTCAACTATCATCGCCTATGACTTTATCTTTGTCTTGTAACTTATCTGGGCAATTCTTAAAATGAAAAGATACTATCTCAAAAAAAAACAAACCTGATGGGCTAATCATAAAATTATAAGAACTATCATGTATTCCTGAGAAGAGAACTCCAGGAAGTCAAAATAAACTTCAATACAAAACAACTTCAATACACATTAATATCGATTCTATAAACATGAATATCTACTTTTACATAAAATGTAATATTGCTCAAGAAGATCTTAAATCCTGAACTTTTATAAAGTATTTTTTGTGCTTTAAAAAAAAAAAGGATTGTTTCACTGTTTGTAAAAATATCAACCGTGGGCTAGAGAGCTGCTGCTATTACTACTACAGGGGTTAAGACCTTTGCCTTGCATGTGGCTGATCCCAGTTCGATCCCTGGACCTATTAAGATCCACCAAGCACTGTTAGGAGTGGCCCCTGGGCACAGCTGGCCTTGGTCCCAAACCTCCCACCGCCCGCCCAAAATGTATATGTGTCAACTAAATCTGATCTTCAATACTGGAGCTTTTTGCCATATCAAAACTAAACCACAGAACTCTTAGGGAAAATAAAACATACCTGCAAAGTCTATCTTGTAGCTGAATTTGGAAGTGGTAAAACATATGGAGCCACAAGGGTTTGTTTTGAAGCTTTGTTCGATATCTTCACTGCTAACTGAACACTGAATGTTGGTATCCGGCTTTAAGACAAACCAGAAAGATGCATTTACCAGCTGTTCACGTGAATGGCTTACCTGGCCCGAGAGGTGGCATGGGGTCATAGAGACAGAATGATGGGCACGAAAAACCGACTCATTGTCTGGTCTAGTTCCAGCACCTGGGGAACATCACAGCTAAGCCAGCAAGATAAAATAACATAAGGATTTCCTGCACCCCTCCAAGACAGAAAAAAAGAAAGAAAAGAAAGAAAAAAAAAGAAAAAAACCTTTCAATACCATGGTTATAATTCACTTTCCTGAATTGTCACATTTTTAAAAAATCATTACAATAATTACACATCCTGAGTGGCTCAAATTAAGTCCCTCTTACAGATTCTCATAATTAAAAACACACAAGAGGGGCTGGAGCGATAGCACAGTGGGTAGGGCATTTGCCTTGCATGCGGCCGACCCGGGTTCGATTCCCAGCATCCCATATGGTCCCCTGAGCACCGCCAGTAGTGATTCCTGAGTGCAGAGCCAGGAGTAACCCCTGTGCATTGCCAGGTGTGACCCAAAAATCAAAAACAACAACAACAAAAAAAAAACAAAAAAAAACCACAAGAAAAAATAACGAAATAAATAAAAATAAAGACACACACAAGGAAACCCACACTCTGGCGCACGGGATCTAATCACCGGTTGCTCTCCTCACTCAGCTGTGTCTGACTCAGGTCCAACCCTAGGCTGACTTCCCTAACATTCACTTGATGTGTAAGACAGAGTGTTGACTCGGTACCAGCGTGGCCGTAAGGACGAAGGACAGAACCACGTACCGCACCTGACACAGTACCTGACACACAGAAGGCGTCTAGCGTGTGCTCTGCCCTGTCTCTCTGCCCACCAGGCCAGAACACGGGAGTTACTCAGGGGGACTAGACGCACTTGCCCCCTGCACACACGACCCACGCAAAGGGCTCTGGGAAAGAGCCTGGGGAGACCTGGGCAGGGGGAAAGCCCAGCGTGGCGGGTCTCTCGATTTCCTTCCCTCTATGATCGCGGGTAGGATCCCGCTGCATGGCTGTGGGGTTGTTCTGCAGTCACACGCGCCCTGCCGTGGCGTGGCAAGAGGGAGGCCAGGCCAGGCTGCGAGGGCGAAGGGGCGGGGTACCTGGAACATGTGCCACTTCCCACACTCGGCCAGGTAGAACCAGCCCCACTGCGTATCCGACGTGTCCATCTCGTCCATGTCGTTATCTGTCCTTTTGGGTAGGAATTCCTCTGCTCTGTGAAACATCTCCTAGGTCAAAAGAGTCGGAGAGGAAGACGTTTCTTAATAAACAGTGCACTTAAAAAAGACATTTAAAAAAAAAACAAAACTTGAACTTTTTTTTTTTTTTAAAGAAATAGGAAGGGGGTGAAGGTGAGGAGGAAGTGCACTTGTGAGGGGGAGATGCAGGTGGATCTCCTAGAGAACTGCACTGCTCGGGCCGCTGCAGGGGTGCGGGGGGCTCCTCCCAAAGTGCCCCATGTCCGGCTCTGTCACTGGGCTGCGTCCAAAGAAAAGAGCCGGGATCTGAAGAAGGTCCTGTCTTGGTTCTGGGAGCTTTCTAAATCTTTTAAAAATATTTTTATGGATTGAGATCCTATGGATTACAATACTATTAATGATGGTTTCTCATGCACACAGTTCCAACACCACACCCACCACGAGTGTACCCCCCTCTCTCCCCCAAAGACCTGACACCACTCCCTTCCCAATCCCCCCAACTCAGTTGTGTCCGTCAGTTCTCCCAGCATGTTGCAACTGGTCCTCTGTTCCTACCCTGAATTACGTCCCTAAGTCCCCTATGTCCTATGTATGAAAGAGATCACTCTGTAGCTATTCCTTTCTTCCTGACTGACTTCATGCAGCACAGAATGTTGCTGCAAACCGCATGATTTTGTTCTATCCTATTGTGTATATCTGCACAACTCCTCATCTATTCACCTGTGGTTGCACATCTGGGTTGTTTCCGTATCTTGGTTACTGTGCGAAGCGCGGTGCTAAACACCAGTGTACATATACCATTTCAAATGAATGTTTTTGCATTCGGGGGATAGATGCCAAGAAGTGATGTCACTGGCTTGGAGTTTTATTTTTTATTTTTTGCTTCTTGGGTCACACCCAGCAATGCACAGGGGTTAGTCCTGGCTCTGCAGTCAGGAATCACTCCTGGCGGTCCTTGGGGAACCATATGGGATTCTGGGAATTGAGCCCGGGTCAGCCACGTGCAAGGCAAATGCCCCACCTGCTGTGCCTTTGCTCCAGACCCCTGGAGTGTTATTTTTTCCAAAGGAATTTGTCCTTATTTATGAAGGGTCTCAGCTTTTTAATCTGGGGGGTGCCGAGTTACCTTAGAGACGATGACTGGTAATTTCTTTCCATTTCATCTTTAACCAATGTACTTGCTCCATGCCATTTTTCTTACCAACAACCATATTTCAGAGCCAGAGGGATAGCACAACATGATTTACATGTTGCCAACCCTGGTCTGATCCTGGGTGTCATATATAGTTCCCTGAGTTCCACCAGGAGTGATCCCTAGCACAGAATGGGGAATAGCCCAAGAGTACTTAATATCAAATATCAAAAAGCATAAGAATAAAAACTTAAAACACATGCACACAAACATACAACACACAAAATACTGTAATTAAATCTTCCCCAGTGTTTCTTTTAAAATGGCACTCTGGGGCTGGAGAGAGAGTTTGTTAGGTGCTTGCCTTGCATGTGGGTGATCTAGGTTCGCTCCTTGGTATGACATATGATATACCAAACACTGCCAGAGCCCTAAGTACAGAGTCTTGAGCACCACTGTGTGTGGCCTTAGGTCCCCAACAAATCAAAATAAAAATGGCTGGAATCAGAGAGACAGCACAGCAGGTAAGGTGCTTGCCTTGCATGTGGTCAACCCGGGTTTGTTCCATGCCATCCAGATTAATAGGCTCCCGAGCACACCAGGAGGGACCCCTGAGTGCAAGTGCAGAGCCAGGAGTAACCCCTGAGCACCACCAGGTGTGGCCCCAAAACAAAACAAAACAAAAGGCCACCTGTACCTAAACCCTCTGTTCATTTCAGCCTTATTCACAGACATGGCTCACAGGCAGATGGCTTGATAAAGAAGGAATGATACAGTAAGTCAACTGAGTACTATACACCTCTTATTGCAAAGAAGGAACTGTCTTGTGTGTGTGTGTGTGTGTGTGTGTGTGAGACAACCTGGATGGAACTTGAGATGATTATGCTATTATTAACTAAATGAAACAAAATTCCTGAATGGCTTCACTCAAATGAGGAATGAATATATATCTATAGCTAGATAGATCTCTCTCTATATATAGTAAAACTACGTGTATAGGGGCTGGAGCGATAGCACAGTGGGTAGGGCGTTTGCCTTGCACATGGCCGATTCAGGTTCAATTCCCAGCATCCCATGGGGTCCCCTGAGCACCGCCAGGGGTAATTCTTGAGTGCAGAGCCAGGAGTGACCCCTGTGCATTGCCGGATGTAACCCAAAAAGAGAAAAAAAAAAGCTATGTGTATAAAGCTGTGGTTATACAAACTGCTGAATTCTTAGATCTCTGTCCAGGAGTTTTCCATGAACATAAGGATTTCATAGTGTTGCAAAACACAGCTGGCTAAATAATACAATCTGATTTTTAAAATGGCATTCTGAGCTGAAGAGATGGCTCAGTGGAACAAGGAGACAAGGGTTTGGTTCCCAACACCACCTATGGTTACCCGAGCACCATCACCAAGAGTGACCCCCGAGCACAGAGCCAAGAGCACGCCCAGAGCACCACCAAGTGTGGCCCCCAAAATATATCACTATGTTCATGGAAAACTCCTGGACGGAGGCTGGAGCAATAGCACACCGGGTAGGGCGTTTGCCTTGCACCAGGACAACCCGGGTTCAAATTCAGCATCCCCTGAGCACCGCCAGGGTAATTCCTAAGTGCAGAGCCAGGAGTGACCCCTGTGCATCGCCGGATGTAACCCAAAAAGAAAAGAAAGAAAAAAAACACCTCCTGGACAGAGATCTAAGAACTCAGCAGTGTTCAAATGAGTGTGAAGACATGAACTCTCAGGCTCCCACGGCTCTCGTTCTGTGGTGTGCCCACACCGCCCTCGGTGCCCGACAAACAGTAACTCCGGTAGGTCTCACACCGATCCTATAAGGAGAGCTCTTACCCCAGGCCTGGAAATGAGGAACGAGGGCACAGAGGCAGGCCAGCATGGGCAGCTGTATCCAGAGTCTGTGCCTGCACCCCTGGCCACAACGGAATGCTCCACTGACGGCCTCGGCATTTTAACTGTATTGTAGTGAACAGCAAGTTAGCGCTGAGACAATTAAGCGGTCTGGGGTAGAGAACCAATGTGGTAAAGACCTGACCAGGAAAGGGTCAGATTTAGCTCAGGAAGATTAAGCTCTATCTGGGATGTTGCTTTCTGTTCTGGTTCTTTTTTTTTTTTTGCTTTTTGGGTCACACCCAGCGATGCACAGAGTTACTCCTGGCTTTGCACTTAGGAATGACTCCTGGTGGTGCTCAGGGAACCCTATGGGATGCTGGGAATCGAACCCGGGTTGGCCGTGTGCAAGGCAAATGCCATATCTGCTGTGCCATCGCTACAGCCCCTCTGTTCTCGTTCTTGAAGGATTTTTTGACTATTCATTTCAGTGGACACAACTGTCTTCGAAAATCCTCCTCGCCAAAATTTAAACTGTTCAGGATGAGGCTGAAATATTTCTTGATCGCTTCCATTCCTGATGCTTTCTCACCTTCCTCCTTCTCCACAGTTATTCAACTGTATCTTCAGACTTGTGTGTATGTGTATTTATTCATATTGACATGCATAAACATACGCGGTGACTGGCAATTTGTTAAAGAACGTGTCTTACAAAGAACGTGCACTATGTAGGTAATCTGGAAATATTCATTTTTGCAGTCATGATCTAAAATTTCCACACTGGCAGCCAGGGCCGTGGCTCTGTGGCAGAACAGAGGCGCCGTCTGTGTGAGGCCCTGGGCATTCCCTGCCTGGCTGCCTGACGTGTGCGTGCACACCAACACTGCTTTACTCGTTTGGTTGGTCCTGGGGCCACATTTAATGGTTAATGGTGCTCTGGACTTTCTCCTGGCTTTGGGCTCAGGGGTCACCTCTGGTGGTGCTGCTTGGGGAATCACGCAGTGCTGAGGACTGAACCAGGGTTGAACATACGCAAGTACCTGCCTTCACCCTTATTCCCTCTCCAGCCCCGCACAGGGCACGAGGGTGTCTATCCTCCCTCACAAAACCAGACACACAGAATAAAGCAGAGATCCAGGAACAATACATACACAGACAACCTATACATATATGAACAGCCAGTTCCATAATGAGGAAGCGGATTCCGTGGGGTGGGGGGTGGGAGGAGCAGGTCTGCAATACATGGAGCTGGGAAGACTGAACAACCATGCGACAGAATGAAATGGTCACTATTCAACACCCTGTACAAAATGAACTCCAAACAGACTAAAGACTCGAGAGCAAAATGAAACCCAGGTTATCTACGCCAGGACCTCGACACCAGAGAAGGGTTTGGAAATTCAACTCTGCGGGCGAGAGAGAGAGACCAAAAGCACGAGTAAACAAGTGGACTACATCAAGCAAAAAGTCTTTCACACAGGAAAGGAACTCTACAAAAACAAACCAAAAAAAGACAGCCTGGCGATTAGGAGAAGAAATCTACGCACCATACATCCAAGAAGGTGGTTAATAATCAAAACACATAACCCCACAGCCAAACCAAGATGTCCAGTTGAAAAATGGCCAGGGCGATGAGCAGACATTTCCTACAGACAGATGACCTGGAGACACTCGGCAGAAAGGTCCAACATGACTTGTTGGTGAAAAAAAGGCCAGGGGGCTGGTCAGAGGCTCTGCATGTACAAGCTGGACCTCCAACATCACATGGGGTACCACCCCCAAGCACCACATCATGGTGATCTGTTCAGTATCACAGAGTGTGGCTTGCCAATTTAAAAAAAAAAACAGGAAAACGGGAATCAAAACTAAATGAGGTATCGTATCACACCTATGAGGATGGCCAATATCCTAGACACTAGAAACAACAAGTGTTGGCAACAGTAGAGACAACGGAATCCTGGGTATGCAGCTGGTGGGAATGGAGATTTAGTGGGCCACTGTGGCAAACAGTATGGAAACTGGTTTTTTGGTTTTTTTTTTTTTTTTTTTTGCTTTTTGGGTCACACCCGGCGGTGCACAGGGGTTACTCCTGGCTCTACACTCAGGAATTACTCCTGGCGGTACTCAGGGGACCATATGGGATGCTGGGAATCGAACCCAGGTCGGCCGCGTGCAAGGCAAACGCCCCACCCGCTGTGCTATCGCTCCAGCCCCTGGAGACTGGTTTTAAAGAATAAAAAGAAGTGGGAGTGCTGGGAGGGATCGGGATACTGAGAACATTGGTGGAGGAGAATGGGCACTGGTGGCGGGATGGGTAAACGATCACTGTATGACTGTAATGCAAACACGGAAGTTCATAAGTTTGTCACAGTGATTCACTAATAAAAAATTAAAAATAAAAAGAAGAAAATGGAAATGCTGTGTGATACCACAACGCCACTCCTAGGTGTTTATCTGAAAGGTCAGAAAACACTTATTAAAGGTCCAATGTCCATTATTCACAATAGTCAAAAGTGAATCAACCGAAAGACCCACCCTGCTCAAGAAGGCTTGCCAAAGAGGTGGCGTACTCAACAGAACACTATCAGCCATTAAAAAGATGAAATGGCGCGTTTGGTTGGGACCCGCAGTGATTATGCTGAGGGAAGTAAGGAAATGAAAGGAAATGCTCAAACAGATTTGTATATGGAATATGAATTACCCAGGCAAATGAATTGGTAAGAAGCATCAATACTGACTCCGAGATCCAGTGAAAGGGATCGAGGTGATGCGAGGGAAGGGTGGGGGAAGGAAGGGATGAGAGGAGGGGAACCTTTTGGGCAGGAGGGTGGGGGGAATGGCATCTTTGGTGGTGGGAATGGAGACAGCTCCACACACGGAGAGGAGATAGCAGAATCCCTGAAATTCCAGAATATTGTAAATGGAGAATAAATGAAATGTTTGAGTTACATAAAATAAAATGCCCAATGCATTTCTAGAAGCTGTCGAACTGGGGATGACCCCAGGCCCTGCCTAAGTGAGTTTCCTCGTCCCCAAATGGAGATGAAAAGTGAAAAGGCGGTGGTCAGGGGAGGGGGCGGCGATGCAGGGACGTGTCAAGTACAGTACCTGAGCTGAGTGCAGGGGCGCGTTATTTTTCACTCATGTTTGGGAACGCTCTCCAAGGGACGCTTTGTGATTATTTCCTGGATTTTTCCTTCATGTTTGAAAGTTGGCTGGCTGCTAGGAAATGAAAAACAGAACACCCTAGGATCAAGAGCTTCTGGTTTGGGACGGTGATTTTTTTACCTTACATAGTTCCACACACATTCAAGGCAAAGAATTCTAGCTCTAGTTCCGATAAATGTCCGGGGTAGTCATGCAAAGAGAGAAAGCTTGTAAGCAGAGCTGTGTCTTTCTGGAAATGGAGCTTGCAACTATGAGATGCAAGTGAAGAGTTAAGGAAGCACTTGACCTAGGAGTACTTTCACTTGTGTTAGAAGAGGGAAGGGAACAGAAATGTACTCTTTAGTGCAGATGCTAAGGCATGTGCTAAGGTTGCCATGAAGTCTCTGACATCACACTGCACCTGAGAGCAAGTCTACTTGTGGAAACAGGTTCACAGGAAGTGCGCTAACACCTTCTTGTCACAGGTGAGCTTCAGGTTGAGGCCTAGGAAGACTCATCTTCTACGTGTCCCTAGATAGGACAGTTCCTAGACAGGTATCCCCATCCAAGCAAACAATCCTAGAGAACTTCAAAAAGAAGGAAATTCTTGGTCAACTCACACCCTTTCCACCCTCCACCACCCGATGTGTGAGTGGGACCATTATTCTTGAATTAAAGTTAGGGAACAACCAAAGCCAAGAAAATTCAATTACTCCACCTGGAATCAGAGTTAGCAGGTCAAGGAAGATTTGGAAAATACCCCCAGATCTATGACCTCTCCTCTACTGCTGACACCTAGTCTAACTATTTCGCTTAACAGATACTATGGCTTTCTTTCCAAAGATCTATTTCCTAAAGCCGAATCTTAGGAGCTTTCTACCAGTGCTTCTCTTCAAAAGAAAAACTACTCTGTCCCAATAGGCTCCAAGAATAAGTGAAGCTTCGATGGGTAACTTTAAAATGGGTAACTATTAATACCGGCTCGAGGTTAGACTACCGTGACAGGTAATAAAAGAAACGCAGACAAGTTGCTTGGTCAGGGATCGGGTGCTTAATAAACATCAGTTAGATGGACTCATTCAGCCACAACAGCACTCATTGTTTCTCTCTGAAACAACAGGTGATTCTTCTTGCACATCAGGCTGTGAAGGTGAAAACAAACCAACAAAAAACAAACCAACAGAAAATCTATCATGAAGCAGCAGCGCGCGTTGCAATTTTCAAGTGCAGTGAGCATGGCTGGCTAGGCCCGTCTATCAGGATATCAACTCCAAAAAGATCTCTTGACGGAACCTGGCAATAGTCTGGCTCATCAAATTCAAGAGGCTATGCGAAAACAGAGTTTAAAGTCCAAATTCTGATCTATGGCAAGAAAATAATGCCACTTTCTGGATGAGTCGAAAGCTTTCTGACATGTTTACTACAAGAAGCGGAGTATGATGAATTGGGGGTGGGGCGGTAAAGGAAACCTGAAGGGAAGAGACGGCTCAGGGACTGCGCATGCGTGGTTGGCATGCAAAAGTCCTGGGGTTGATGCCCAGCACTACAAAGTCCCCTAGCACCGCCACGGTCACTCTGAGCACTAAGCTGGGACTAGCCCCTGTGCCCCATTGGGTGTGGTCCCCAAACCAAAACAACAACAGCCAGAATCCCTTTTGCAGAAATCACCTACGATAATGAAAACCTCATTAACTCTTACGTGGAGAAAACACCCAGTCTAGCATTGAAAGGGTCGAATCAGGAGAGAACCTGCATGAGGAACTCTGTGGTCCCCCTTCCCAAGAAGAGCACATTTGAATGAGCAGAACAGTGTTATTTTTAAAATAAAAGTCCTCCTGAGACTTTCTTATTAACACTATTGTGCAATCACGGTGCCGGAATAAAACCTGAAGTCAAGGCTGGAATCTGTTAGCACAGGGGGCCAGGCCCTTGCCTTGCGTGCCACTGACCCTGGTGCATGCCTGACCCTCACAGGACAGAAGCTGAAAACAAAAAGTAAACGAAAGCAATGCTGCCACACGTGTGTCTGGAAATTACCCTAAGGGCACCACACAAGGACAGAAACACTTTTGTTTATTTTTATGGACTAGATTTCAGTACAGGCGAGAAGCTCCAGCATTCACATCAGGATCCACACCATGACCACCCGCCAAGCCCTGCGACCTGTCTGGGTTACACAAGTTCTACCTGTGGCATGTGTGGCCAAGAGGAGAGGGGCTCCCCTCTGTCCACTGCACGGTCTCTCCTCGGCTTCACACCCACGGGCGGAAGCGCCATCTCGACAGCGACGCTGACCGCAGCTCCTTTGCTTCCTCCCATCCACGGGATTCCTTTCGGGAGCAGGTCCAGAAGACCCAGAGCCGCCTCCACCATCCCCACCCGGGCCTGCCCGGTCAGCAGAGTGTCCTCTGGCGAAGGTGTCCCGGAAGTCCAGGAGCAATACTACAGGGGGCCTCCCCCAAGGGGAAGGGCAGCCCACGTGGACACCGAACTACACATCCTTGGGGAGGGGGGCCGAATTCTTTGGAAGGAGGAGCAGACAATCCCCATGCTACAGGGTGTTACGGGAACCATGGAAATCATCCTGAAAGATACCGAAGGGAAGGTCGGAAGCTCTGACACTAGGGAAATGGCTGAGCAGGAGGGAGGCAAGTAGAGAGAGAACCAGAGAGAGCAAGAAAAGCTCTCCAGGATGTGAACCCACCTGGGAGGTATCTGACAAGGAACAATGAGGATGGGCAGTGGGGTAGACTCGAGACCAGGGTAGAAAGCTCCATGGCTCTAGGGGCCCAACGCCAGGCCGGCATCCAGCGTGAGATGGTACGGGCATCCGTGGGAGTCTAGAAGAATGCATGCAGGTCGAGATGGCGTCAGCTTAGGGGTTACCCAGGAGCAACCTCCCAAGTACTAATTAGTGCCTGGTGGAATGGACAAAAAAAAAAAAATCTGTGAGGACAGTTTTCAAGCCATGTGCAACCATAAAAGGTGGGTCATCTACCAGCTCAGGCAACTTACGCTCAACCACTGAGTAAACAGTTCCACTCAGAGCAGAAACGATGCCTATACTTAGCGGGGCTAACTGAGAGAAAGAAATGGGGGGGGGCAGGAATATCTGAACGAGGATTACAGGGCACACATGTTTAGAAAGGAGTTTGTACACTTGAGTTCAATCGAGCCAATGCAGGTCATCAAACAGCTCAACAACAGTGATGCTAAAACAAATTCCATTTTCAACAACGAGAGAGGGGGTAGGGGTCCAGAAAGGTAGCTCCTAGATCCAGAGTCTGCCAGGCTGACCCAAGCCTTGAGTCAGATCCCTGGCACCTTCTGAGTGCAGGAGTGACGTGTCTGTGGTGCAAAACAACCGCAAGTATAGACATTCCCCACCCCCACCATGAATAAAATAACCAAGTGGTCCTGGTGGCCTTCAGACACCATCAGATCTCTGGGTCCCCCACTCTATGACTCCCTTTATAAAAAAAAAAACAGCAAATTAAAAAATAAAGACATCAAAATGTCACCCCATAAAATGTCCAAAATATTTTTGTGTAATGAGGTCTATAAAACCTAAGTACAGAAAAAGAAGGTAATACAGGAATAAAACAATAGGAGATGAGAAAGAATAGCACAAGTAAATAACGACATTACTAATGAATGAACTAAACAATAAAATCGAAAGAAAGTCAAATGAGGGGGCTGGAGTGATAGCACAGCGGGTAGGGCATTTGCCTTACACTCGGCTGACCCAGGTTCAATTCCCAGCATCCCATATGGTACCTTGAGCACCGCCAGAAGTAATCCTAAGTGCAGAGCCAGGGGTAACCCCTGTGCATTGCCAAGTGTGACCCAAAAAGCAAAGAAAAAAAAAGAAAGTCAAATGAACTATACAGACATTTTTTGGTTCTTGGGCCAAACTTGGCACTCAGGGGATACTCCTGTCTCTGTGCTCAGGGGCTACTCCTTGCTATACTTGGGGACCATATGTGGTGGCAGAGACTGAAGTATGTCATCTGTATGCAAGGCAGACAATCACATCTGTAGTTAGAACAAGGGAAGGAAGTAGTGGAGAAGAAGGGGGCAAGGTGGAGATAAAAGAGACAATGGGAGAAGGAAGTGAACTCTGGGGAGGAACTAGTGAGGGACTGAGTTATGCATGAAAGCCTATCATTAATGGTATTCTAAATCACGGTGCCTACATAAAATATTAAAATTAAAAGTCAACAAAAAAAATTTTTTAATTAAGTGTGTTGAAATGAATGAAAATTAAAACCCACAGTGGACTAGGGATGGAGTTCAGTGATAAAGCACATGTTTTACACGTGTGAGGTTGTGGGTCTGTGTTGGGGACTGCTCAGGACCCTGAACAAAAGAGGACCCCAAAACCTTTACCCTGGACAAACCGGAAAATTCCATTACCAGCTTTGCTTGACCTGAGGCAAAGGTGCCCTTGTGACAAAGGATATAGCCAAACTCAAGAGGTAAAAGTAGCCCAGGGCAGTTAACTAAGAGACGCCATTAAGCCCCCCATTAAGTAGAATACCTTCCTCTACCTTGTGCATTCCTCCTGCCAGATGCTCCTGCCAGATAGACCCTTGCCTTCCCCTCCCCACTATTTCTCAATCTACTCTTGAAGAATGTTGTAAGCCCACCTAATACACCCCGAACCTTTCCTTATTTGGTCTGAGAAGACACTTCCCTGATGATTGACAACTTATGTACCAACCCCCTGCTAAGAAAAGTATAAAGCCAGTGTGGCAGTTAATAAAGTTGCCCTTGATCGGCATGTGTCGTCTTGGGCCCCCTGTTTACTAACCTCACTAGTCTTATTTCAGATCGGGACCCTCACAGAATCCACCTAATTAGGAGCGCTTTCCACTGTTGTCTCTCCGCGGGCCGGAGAGATCTCCAGGGGAACGCGCAACTGGCGCCCAGCGTGGGTTCGTGAGTTAGGCCACCCGATCGGACGGCAAAGCGGCGACGAGTCCGGAGCCACTCATAAGGCGTCAGGTAAGCCCCCTAGGGGTGACGCAGAGCTGGGTTAGTCTAATAAGGTACCTTTTCACTGCCGTCCCATTCACCCCTCTTAAAGATGGGGTCAGGAATCAGTCAGGAACCTGAATTTATTGAAGGCATTCAGGAAGACTTACGTGACAGACATATCGAGGTTAGGAATAGGGTTATTTTAAAGTCCCTCCCTTTTG
Source organism: Sorex araneus (assembly GCF_027595985.1). Classification (NCBI taxonomy): domain Eukaryota; kingdom Metazoa; phylum Chordata; class Mammalia; order Eulipotyphla; family Soricidae; genus Sorex; species Sorex araneus. Next base: position 85,525,969 of record NC_073307.1, read on the forward strand.
TTCACAAGATTTGTCCCAGGTTTGTTGTTACTTGTCCCACGATCAATTGTGTTTCTTGGGAGCGGGTAGGCTCTGAGCTCATTTCCTTTTTTGCTTCTAAAGGGTCGGAGGCTGACAAAAGATTTATGCTCCAATACTGGTCGCTCCTCAAATCCATTATCACTAGTGCCCACGACAACCCCCGTTCGGCCCAGATTATTAGCACGGCCCAAGAGCGCTTAGACGTGGTCTCCAGGGGCTGTTCCCATGCCGCCTCTCACGCCCAATCTCTCTCGGACCTTCCTACTGTTGCTTCTGATCCCTCCCCTCCGAGACCCGAATCCCTGCCCCCGGACAAGGGCATGATGACTTTAGAAATCAACGGGAAGGAGCTTTCGGGTCTGATTGACACTGGTGCAGATGTAACGATCATTGCCAAAAAAGACTGGCCAAAAGAGTGGCCCCTCACCCCCTCGATGACTCACCTTCAGGGTACAGGCCAATCCCAAAACCCTATGTTAAGTTTGTCCCCACTTGATTGGCGCACCGAGGAGGGCAAATCCGGGACTGTATGCCCTTATGTTCTGCCTGGGCTCCCTGTCAATCTCTGGGGCAGGGATATTCTCTCACAAGTGGGCTTTTTACTAATTGACACCAAGGGCCCCTTCCCATTGAAAAATTACAGGCCGCCAAGTTGTTAGTGCAGGTACAGCCCGGCACCCCACCCCCATTTTTGTGATAAAAAAAAGAAATCCGGTGACTGGAGGCTCCTCCATGACCTCCGGGAAATAAATAAAACTATGATCCCCATAGACGCCACCCAGCCTGGCCTCCCTTGCCCATCGGCTATTCCCCACGTCAACTCTAAGATTGTCCTTATTCTTAAGAATTGCCTTTTCTCCATTCCCCTCCACCCAGAGGATTGCAAACGGTTTGCCTTTTCTCTCCCTATCACAAACTGTGCTGGGCCCCAGCCCTCGCTTCCATTGGAAAGTCCTGCCCCAAGGCATGGCCAATAGCCCTACCCTTTGCCATTTCCATAATTTACCCTTTTTGCGCTCTTTTATCCCTCCTTTTACTTTGTTTGTTACATGGACGACATCCTCTTGGCCGGTGCAGCCGCTGACCTGCTTCACTCGGCTGCGCAGCGTCTGACTCAGACGCTGTAACACAGGGGTTTCCGCATTTCCTAGGATAATACAGATGCACCCTCCCCAGCTTTTCCTTGGTTTTGAAATTGCTGCCGTGTCCAAATTATTTGCCTCGACCCCTCAACCCTTTAATCTTTATACAGATAGCTTTTATATCGCCACCCCCTCTCCCTGGAACACACCAAATGAAAATTGGCAGTTGGTGACTGCTACGGGATCTATGAGCAGTAAATAATACCATGATCATTTTTTGGGGTACTTCAACCTGGACTGCCGTCCCCAGCAGCCATTCCTTCAGAAATGTGTAAGACAGTACTCGATTTAAAAGACTGCTTTTTCTCAATTCCCTTGCATCCTGATGATCACCCCTGCTTTGCCTCTAGTTTGCTAGTTTCTAATTAGAAAGAGCCCGATGTACATTGGAGCAACCCCATTGTCAGGGGGACAAGACCAAAGGTAATGTGGACGCCCATAGGGCAGGTTTAAGAATTTCTGTGTGGGGGGCTGGAGTGATAGCACAGCGGGTAGGGCGTTTGCCTTGCACGCGGCCGACCCGGGTTCGGATCCCAGCATCCCACATGGTCCCCTGAGTACCGCCAGGGGTAATTCCTGAGTGCATGAGCCAGGAGTAACCCCTGTGCATTGCCGGGTGTGACCCAAAAAGCAAAAAAAAAAAAAAAAAGAATTTCTGTGTGAATGTGGTGCGTGGGGTGTGCACCCGAATGAAAGAGGACCGGTCCGAACGAGTGCAGGAGTGTGAATGTGCGTGTGCCTTTAGTGTGTGTGTATATTTGTCTCATTATATTTCTCTTAGTGATGCTTATTATTATCAGCAGAGAAGTCAGGAAAATGCAAGATCATGTGGTTGAGTGTTTAATAATATCAGGAATGAAAAAGTGTGTCGTTAAGGTGGTCTATCCGCCTCAGAAGTAGTCTTGATCTTAAAATTGTAACATCTGACAACTTAGGTTTCAACAACTTTCTCATGGATTGTTTTGCCAGCTTATATCAACAAAAGCGCTTTCTTGACCCGTTTTTCACAAGCAAGGAAACTGGCTGGTCAGGCAGAGAAACGGGGAGCAATGTTCCCAATCGGCCGACAGGGCTTAACTTTGCCCTGGGGACTTGTTCCTTCCTTTCTCAGTCTATCAGTTTTTTCCCTGCCATTTCTGAAGGGTCAGATCAATAGATCAACTGCAGATGTGTGCACATGTACATGTGGTGTTTTTAGTGAACTTATTGTCTGTCTGTTTGTCTGTCTGTCTCTCTATGTGGAACACTTGAGTGCTGGAGCCAGAGTGGGAATCAGTGGTAAAAATTAGGCCTGGGGAAAACAGGATCATCTCAAGAGATCAGGGTGATATGCAGTTCAGCAATTTAAAGGATCTATGTGATTTTGGAACCTGTTAGACCAGGTTTAAACAAAGATTTCTAATTAGAATGTGGCGCCTACAACGAAATTGAAATTTTTAGTCTAAAATTCTTATTGGAAGAACATTAATAGTTATTACCAGTTGAAATTCTTTTGAATTCCAGTATCTGTACTATCTAGAAACAGCTACAGAACTAGAGCCAGAAATCTAAAAGTGAATTGGGAATTCAGAGTGCAAGGTTTATCTTATAAGCCTCTGCTAATTTTAATGAGGAATTTAGCTGTTTTTCAAACAACAGAGGTACAGAAACCCTCAAAATAAACAAAGTTACTTGTGTTTCCATAGACATTTGATAGTCAAAATTTTTTTTCTATGCTATTATCATAATTTGGTTAAAAAAATATATATATATATATGAATACCCGAAGGGCTCTTTCTGTGTTTGACAGCATGCTTGTATTGTGGAATTGATAAAGTTAGAAAGCTCATGATTTGAACTAAGGTACAAAAACTGTTGAACTTAAGCCAAAGAAGATTTACTCATGTTTCATGAAAATTGATGGTTTAAAGGTCTTATGCTGTTGTGTCAATGTACTTATACATCTGCATTGGATTATTAGAATGTGAGCTGAAATAATTGTAGTAAAAACAGGTTCGAAGAGTAATGGTTTAGTTAAAACATGAGTTTTTTGGAGTTCTAAAATTGGTTGCAAAACTTGTCCTACCAGTGTTTTATTTTATTCGAGATAACAAAAAAAAAAAAAAAAATTTTTTTAAGCTACTTAGCTCAGGGTCATAAGGAGTGAGAGTTTTTAAAGATTTCCCTGGATCCCCCCCCCCCCCACAAGCATTCCCAGCTCTGCCCCAGTCAGACTGGAAAATGCAGACCCTCCTCAACAGTGAATTCTAATCACACTTTTGCCCAGCAGATAAGACTGGCTAATCCAGTTTTTTGACTCTTCCAAGTATCTGGTTCTTGCAACTTTGTGAATGAGAAAGGGCTTGGGAAACAATTGATTCTTATATTTGCATTAGAACACACAAAAAAGAAATAGTGGGAAACCTCCTTGTAGGAGGAAAAGTCTATGCTTATATTTTAACAGATGACACCTACTAATGTACTCCTGGTCCTGCTATGGCTTCATCTGGAGTAAACTTCACCCTCCTGGTACTGACCCAGACTCCACAACCCACAAGGTCCTGCCGACCTGACTGCTGCGGTTCGAGACCTCGCTGACCCTGCCCAGGACGCCGTGCCGCCCGACTCTCCTGTCCACCATGACGGGGCTCATGCTTCCACCTCCCCTGCCCCCTTATCTCCCCTTTCCCCATCTCCTTCTGATTTTTAGCCCCCCTCCTTTTTTTGGGGTACCTCCCCTGTTTCCTCCCAGATTTTTAATTTTACTTGGCAAGTCCTTAATGAAGCGGGCGATGTTGTCAACTCCACTTCCACATTGTCTCCCACTACACCCTGGCCCGAGCTCTGGGTTGACCTCTGCGCCCTCCCAATGCCCAGCAGTTTCTGGTCTCTCCCTGATTACGCTGGCGGCCACGCACCCAAAGCCGTCCCTGGCCATAGCGTCATTTCTGGCTGCTCCGCCCGCTGCCACCGCCAGAAACTTCTCTCCGACCCCATCTACGTTTGCCCTGGCGGCCGCCATAGGCTGCAACATGACCCCTCTCTTGCCCGCACTTGTGGCAATCGCCCCGATTTTTTTTGTGCCACCTGGGGCTGCGAGACCACGGGTGACACCTATAGGAAACCTTCCTCCCCCTGGGACTTTATCACGGTCCGACGAGCACCCCGGCACGACCTCTATCGATTGCAACCGTGCGTGTAATTTCCTCACCATCCAATTCACTTCTGCTGGCTAACGGCATCCCTGGTCCAATACTTTGTCCTGGGGTCTTCGCCTATATCGGCTACGATAAAGGCTTCACCTTCTCCCTTCGCCTTCTTAAAACCGCCTCCTCCTCACGCCCTATTTCCATGGGCCCCAACAACGCCCTTCACCATCTTCGCCCCCCTGCCCTCCGTCCCTACCCACCGGCGCCCTCCGGGTCCCCGCCACCCACATCCTTCTTCCGTCCTACTCTGCCTGCGGGTCCAGCACCCTCTTCTCAGCTCATCCTGGATATGGTCAACGCCTCTGCTGCCGCCATCACCGACCCCGCCTATGACCAATGCTGGATCTGCTACTCCTCTCAACCGCCATTCTACGAAGGCATTGCTGTCCTCGGCTCTCCATTGAACGTCTCTGACGCCAACGAACTCCGCTGGGAAGTGGGGCCCACGCACCGATTGACTTTGGGACATGTGGTGGGATCCGGACTTTGCCTATTGGGGCCCAATATGCTCCCCCCGTATGATTTAGTACCCGTTTGCAACCAGACTCTTGTTATATCCAATTCCTCCCTCCGCGTTAATGCCACCCTCTATCCTTCCTACGTCGTGGCCCCTGCTGATACCTACTTCGCCTGTTCCTCTGGCCTGACTCTTCACATTGTTACATCTGCCTTCCTGGCACATAGCGATTACTGCATTTTGGTTCTGCTTTTGCCACGCCTCACAGTTCGCCCTGCCGATGCCCTGCTCTTCTCCTCTTCTTCCTTTCTCCTGCGCCACCGCCGTGAGCCTGTTACTGCCATCACCTTTGCCCTCCTTCTCAGTCTGGGTGCTCCAGGCGCCGATACGGGCATCTACTCCCTTGTCTCCTCTCAGGAAAACTTCCACCAACTGTCCCTTGCTGTGGAGGCTGATGTCCTCGAACTTAAACAGGGCCTTAACTACCTAACTGACACTGTTGGCTCTCTGGCTGAGGTCATCCACCTTAACAGTCACGGCCCTGACCTGGCCTTTTTGAGAGAGGGGGGAGTGTGTGCCGCTCTTTAGGAGGAATGCTGTTTCTTTATAGATAAGCTTGGGCTAGTTAAGCATAGCATTAGATGAGTGGAAGAAAGCTTAGAGGAAAGGAAAAGATTGAGAGACCAGGAGGAATCTTGGTATAAAAATTGGTTCTCCACCTCACCCTGGCTCTTGACCCTGTTGCCTAGCCTCCTTGGACCCTTCATTGGGTTCTTACTGCTAGTTTCCTTTGGCCCATGGGCATTCCGCCGGCTCACAAATTTCATTAAGAACCAGGTTGATGAGGCAACCAAACGTTCAGTACAGGTCCACTATCAGCAGCTCTCCCAACACGACCCCGAAGGGCTGGATAGCTTGGAAAAGCCCACACTTCAGCCCCTGAGCTTTGCAGAGTTTGAGCACCTGAGCACCTGGCATACCGCCCCTGCTCACTCTGTTCCCGGCTGTGGAAATGCCTAAGACGGGGATAGCTTGGTGCCAGTATCTGGGTGCGAACATGGCACCACCTAGAGTCGTGCACACATTTTTTCTAACCTTTTTTGGTCACTGCCATGTCCAGAACTGGGAGCCCACCAAGTAACCTAAGACAGGCACTCCACCCACTCGCTCATTATTATTATAGAAAAAGGGGGGAGATGTTGGGGACTGCTCAGGACCCTGAACAAAAGAGGACCCCAAAACCTTTACCCTGGACAAACCGGAAAATTCCATTACCAGCTTTGCTTGACCTGAGGCAAAGGTGCCCTTGTGACAAAGGATATAGCCAAACTCAAGAGGTAAAAGTAGCCCAGGGCAGTTAACTAAGAGACGCCATTAAGCCCCCCATTAAGTAGAATACCTTCCTCTACCTTGTGCATTCCTCCTGCCAGATGCTCCTGCCAGATAGACCCTTGCCTTCCCCTCCCCACTATTTCTCAATCTACTCTTGAAGAATGTTGTAAGCCCACCTAATACACCCCGAACCTTTCCTTATTTGGTCTGAGAAGACACTTCCCTGATGATTGACAACTTATGTACCAACCCCCTACTAAGAAAAGTATAAAGCCAGTGTGGCAGTTAATAAAGTTGCCCTTGATCGGCATGTGTCGTCTTGGGCCCCCTGTTTACTAACCTCACTAGTCTTATTTCAGATCGGGACCCTCACAGAATCCACCTAATTAGGAGCGCTTTCCACTGTTGTCTCTCCGCGGGCCGGAGAGATCTCCAGGGGAACGCACAGGTCTGAGCCCCCAGCACAGCAGAAACAAACTACAGGAAGGAGAAGGAAACAACTGAATTTACAATAACACCAAAAGTAACAGAATACTGAGGTCTAACAAAAGATGTGTAATATTTGCAAGACTGCAAATTTCAAAACACTACTGAAACTAAAAAAAAAATAAATAAACTTTTAAAATCCCATGTTCCTGCACAGACTTAAAACTATTTGCAGGGGTGGGGGGTGTAATATGTGGCTGTGCTCAGGGCGTCATATGTAGTATAGGAGATGGAATCCATGTTGGCCACATGCAAGGCAAGTGTCTCACCTGTTGTCCTATATCTCTGACCTCTAGACTTAATTTTTTAAGATGGCAATACCTCCCAAACTGATCAAATTCAATAAAATCCCTACCAAAAATCTATGTTGGAGAACTCAGAATTGTCAAGTAATTTTGAGAAAATAAAGTTGGAGAATTTACCTTCCCTGATGTCAAAACACAGTACAAAATCCAGTAGAGAAGAAAGGGTTGAACGGCCGTTGAGGGTAAACATTTTATAGGTCAGTGAAATAGAACTCAGAGTGCAGAAATTAACCCAGAAATTAAATTTACAGCCCAGAAATTCTATTTACAGTCAACTGAGGATCGACAGCACAGCAGCAGGGTGTTTGCCTTGCATGTAGCCGGCCTGGGTTCGATTCCTCCGCCCCTCTTGGACAGCCCGGCAAGCTACCGAGAGTATACCTCTGCCTGCACGGCAGAGCCTGGCAAGCTACCTGTGGCATATTCAATATGCCAAAAACAGTAACAACAAGTCTCACAATGGAAACATCACTGGTGCCTGCTTGAGCAAATCGATGAGCAACAAGATGACAGTGACAGTTGAATTCCAACAAATATGACAAGACCATTTGGAGGAAGAAAGAACGATCTTTTTGAATAAATGGTATGGGACCAATGTAGAAGAATACAGCTGAATCCCCTCCATTATAGTACACCCAAAAAATAAACAAAACCGGATTATAATACTAAATAGAAGAGCCCCAGCTATAAAGTACATAAAAGTCTTAGAAGAAAACAAAGGACTAACCCTTTGAGGCCTTGGAGGAAATAGCAGTTTCTTATATCTGACACCAGCAGTACAAGCAGCAAAGGAGAAAACAGATGAAGTGCAATAAAATCAACTTCTGTGTTAATGATCCTTTAAGAGAGTGACAAGACAATCTACTAAACCGGAGATGGTAACTCCAAGTCACATCCAGAGTACATAAAGATCTCCAGACACTCAATTTAACGGAGGAAAAATGGGCAAAAGATTTTGAATAAACACTGCCCCAGAGAGAGTACATAATGGCCAATAAGCACGTGAGAAGGTAGTACCATTAATCATCAGGGATTCTAAATCAATGAGCTACCACTTTGTACTTACTTGGATGTTCATAATTAAGGAAAGAAAAGACAGACAATAGTTAACATTCTGGAAGATGAAGAGAAACTATAGACCTATTAATTTTGTTTGCTTTTTGGGTCATGCCCGGCGATGCACAGGGGTTCCTCCTGGCTCTGCACTCAGGAATTACTCTTGGCAGTGCTTGGGTGACCATATGGGATGCTGGGAATCGAACTCAGGTTGGCTGCATGCAAAGCAAATGCCCTACCCGCTGTGCTATCTCTCCAGCCCCCGAGACTTATTAATTTTAATACATTTAAATACTACTCTTCCTGGCTCCGTGTGCAAGAATGACCCAATGGCAGTGCTCAGGGGATCATATATCTTGCCAGGAATTCCAACTGGGCTTGGTAGGATCAAAACAAACACCTTTACCCCTGTACTACCTCCCTAACTCCCAGAGGCCAAAATGATAGGATTCCACTGACATCTCCAGAAAAGGCCAGTCTAGAGTGGCACAGACCGTATGAACGACTGCCAAGGGCTGGCAGGGAGCGGGAGGGAGGCGAATGACTGCTACTGGGAAGATGTTGCCTGTCTGGAGTTTCTGATGAAACTGTTTTAGAATTAACAGACTGGGCCCAAGAAATGGGTCCAGAGTAGAAGCACCTGCCTTACTGGCAGAAGGTCAGGGGATCAGTTCCGGGTACCGCCCACAGGCACAGAGCCTGGATCCAGGGACTCTCTTGCCTTGGGTCCCCGGCACCAACAGGGTACTGCAGCCAGCTGCACGAGTACCACAGATAGAGCGGGTAACCCTGGCAAGCACCACAACTGCAGGATGCAACTCCCCATAGGCACAGGTGCAAGCATCACAATTAAAGTGTGTGTGGCTGCACCGTGGACAAGTGTGTGAACACCGGAACCAGGTGTCAACATCCAGGGAGCACCACACCACCAAGAGTGCAAGCACCACAGGTATGTGACCGACCCCAGGCACTGCAGTAGCAGGGGAAGGCAGGCAGTCCCGCATCCAAATGAGAAAGGACAGCAGCTGTGTGGAAAAGACACTTCAGAAGTAAAGGATTCTCCAGAAAACAGCCACGGATTCATGCCTGGACAGTGAACAAAAAGAAAAACCTGTGTTTTAACCTAATTATGAATAAATTACTTGAAAGAAATGAACACATATTGCACACACACGAAATCAGGATAAAGTATAATCCTTATTTCAGGATAAATATAAATATTTCAGAATAAATATAAATATAATATGATATATAAATATAAATATCCTGATATCAGGATAAAGAAATCAGATCAAGTACCCCTGTTCTTCTCGGCCAGGGGTAGTGTGCTTACATTTTAAATCAGTTATGATTTTACCTCGTACCAAACAGCACGAAGACCTTACAATTTTTCATTTTCTGGGCTTTATATGCAATAGTAGGCTTCTTTTAAAACTTTGTAAAAGGTGAAATTGACATCAATTATATGTATTTAAAGTGTCTAATTTGGGAAGTTCTGACAAGCAAAATATCTATGAATACTCATGAAACTAACTGCCAGAATCAAATTGATGATATATCACCCTCATATTCTGATGCTTTTCTCCTGCCTTCAGGAAACCACTATTCTTTCCCTACTTCAAATTCATTGTTCTAAACAATTTTTTTTCAGCTTTTTCTGGGCCACAGCAGCGGTGCTGAGGACTCATTCCTGATTCTATATGTAGGGATCACATCAGATGGTTCTGAAGGGACCACGTGTGCTGTTTGGGATTAAATCAGGGTCAGCCTCATGTAAGATAAATACCTTAACCTGGTACTATGCTAGCTATCCAGTCCTATCCTTTCTTAAACATAGGTTTTTATGGAGTCTTTCAGAATGTTCTCTCTGCTGTCTGGCTTCTTTTGATCAGCAGGACTGCTTGAAATCCATTCTATAAGGAGAGTTCATTTCTTTTGACAGCTGAGCATATTCTAAATTGTATCAATATATCCAGTTAATCACTGATAGACTGAAGACCTGAGCTGTTTTTCATTTTCACTATTACAAAGTCACTCTATTATTTACACATCTTTCACAAAAACTTTTTTTTCTCCAGTCTTGGTTTAATTTATCATCAACCCAACAATATGTTTTGCACATCAAACATTTTTAATTTTGATAAAGTCCAGTTTATTAATTTATAGATCATGGTTCTGGAAGTTTATCTAAGAAACCTTTGTCTAATCAATGCTGCAAAGGTATTTCTCCAACTTTTCTTCTTGGTGTTTCTAGTATTGGTGATTGCATTTAGGCCTATGATCCACTTTTAGTTTTTTTTAAAAAAATACGGTACATGTGATTCATTAAAATTTCAGCATGATTTATTGATACATTTTCTCTGCTGAATCCTATATCTATGTTTTAAAATCAGCTGCCTATGTCTGTGGGTCTATTTCTAGACTTTCTCTTTGCTTGTCATTTCATACTTAATCGCTAATCAAGTAGTATCAGCTCTCCAAATCTGTCACTTTTCAGAATTGCATGACTAGTCTTGGTCTTTTCAATTTTGGCTGGATTATACAGAAATTTATCTGGTGAGAACAGGTATGTTTAATAATATTACGTGTACTAACCAATGAATGAGGTATGTTTTGAGTTATGTAGGTATTTTTAAAATTCAGTTATATTTTAATAATTCTCAGGTATATATCTTGTACATAATTTAGTAAAAGACCTACATATTTTGTATTCTTAATATTCTTTACATTGGAATAGCATTTTAAATTTCCATTTCTGACTATACGTTGCTAGTATGTAAAGACATCTTGATTTTGGTAGATGAATCCTGTATCCAACAACCTTCCTAAACTCATTTATCAGTTTAGATTTTTGGACATTCCATCAAATTTTCTATAGTGGCCCATAAACATGTCACTATATTATCTATAGAAACATCCTATCTAGCCCTATCTACCAAATCATCACACTTTCCATACAGACAACATAGCAAGAAATTTGCACTTCTTTGTCTAGCAAATAGATATTTGTTATACTTTTTTCTTGCTTTATTGCACTGTTACATTCTTCAGTATAACACTGAACGAATAGTGTGATTCTTATTATTCACTCTGATCTGAGGGGGAAAGTATTATTAAGTCTGATGTTAGATGATTGGGCTGGAGCAATAGCACAATGGTAGGGCATTCACCTTGCAAGCGGCCGACCCGGGTTCGATTACTCTGCCCCTCTTGGGGAGCCTGGCAAGCTACCGAGAGTATCTCGCCCACACAGCAGAGCCTGGCAAGCTCCCTGTGGCGTATCTGATATGCCAAAAAACAGTAACAAGCCCCACAACGAGAGACGTTACCAGTGCCCGCTCGAGCAAATCAATGAGCAGAGCAACAGGATGACAGTGACAGTGACAGTTAGATGATTAGTGTTGATGTAGAAGTCCTTCACGTCAGGGGTCCCTGAGATCATCCTCGGGCACAAAGGACTCCAAAGTTGTTCTGCTCATAGTTATAATTTCCAAAAATAAAGATGCACAGACTGAAATAAGCACAGGAGATAAGCACACGGGGTGAAGTCCAGAAGTGGCCCACGTGTCTCCTTCCATGTGAGGGGGCAGGGAACACACTTCATTCCTGCAGCAACCGTATGTGACACCAGACACACTGTAGTCATCTACGGGATTCCTGTGAGCCTGTGGCCGGTGTTTATTTGGGGAGTCCTGCGTGCAGGCATATAGCACTTGTGTAACTGACCCATTCCTGCAACTGCAGACCTGCAGAGGAAAAGTGGGTCATCACTGCTCCACTCTGTGGACACACTGCTGTGGAGTGGCTCGATGGCAAAATATCTGCATTGGATGAACCATCCCGATCACTCCAGTCCCATGGAGCCGGGCAAGGACACTCACGCGAACACTGTTCCTTTCTTGGGAGCATACAAGGTTTTAGAAGCCCAGGGTACTGCAATGACCCATTTCCACACACTCGTCATGAAAATGAGCAAGTTACCTTCTGTTCATATTGCTGAGTGTTTTTTATAAAAATCAGTAATGAACTAATAAACTGATTTACTAATAAACTGATTTATAAAAATCAGTAATAAACACTAGATTCTGTCAAATACTTTCCCCACATAAACTGACGTTATGTTTTTCATTCCATTTTTATATAGTGATTATTTGATAGCTATAAAAATATAAAACCAACTTTGCACTTGCTGATAAGTCATTCAGTTACAACACATTAATCTATATTATTCAATTCAATTTGCTAAGATTTTATTTAGAATTTTTACATCTGTGCTCATTAAAGATATTGGTCAGTAAATTTTCTTGAACTGGAATGATTCTGGCACCAACTTATGGACAACTTCATAAAATGAGTTACTGAATAGCTTCTCTTCAATTGTCTGCAAGTTTACACAGAATTGCTGGCATTCCTTCCTTAAATGTATAGTATAATTTAACAGGTAATCATGTGAGCCTGTATGATTTTATTAAAATCATCTTTGTGATTTAGATAAAAGAAAATAGCTTTCCTTATGGGTAGATATTTTTCCTACACACTTGGAGTTCCTTAGGAGTCCTTTAATAGATTTGGACTATTTGTTTTATTTCTTCTTGAGGAACTTTATTAGTTTGTATCTTAAAAAAATATGTATCCATTTAATCTATATCGGCTAACATTTTACTATTTACCACTTTTCCTTTTTTTAATGTTTATAGAATTATGATATACCCCATATTGTTCTCAGCAATAGAAATTTATATTTTCTTTCTCTTCACATGCTTTACCAGAGGTTACTGATTGCATGGATGCTCCCAAAACACCAATTTTGGTTTAGCTGTTTTTCACTTTCAGTGATTTCCACTCTTTCATGTTCTTGCTCCTGATTAAACCTAATTTGTTGTTTTTCTAGCTTCTTAAGAGGAAGCAGTGGTTATTGATTTGTGACATTTCATTTCCAACACAAGACACTGACATATCAATTTATATAAATTTAGATAGAAAGTTATAAATTTCTCAGTACTATTTTAGCAGCATGCCAGAAAGTGTTCTCACTTTTTATTTTGTCTTAACTTGCTATCAATATTTTATCTTGAAGTATTATTTATAACATACTTAAGAACTCTACAGATCTTTCTTGCTACTGATTTCTAATTTATATCCATTTTGATCATACAGCAGACCTTGTATTACGTGGATTCTTTTCAGCTGGTGGTTTCTGGGTTTATATAGCCCAGAAGGATGAACTCTCATGAACCATTCTCTGTGTAGTCAGAAAAAAAAAAATTTTGTGTGTGTGTTTCATGATATTTTCACCATATAGCTAACTGGCCAAAAATCAATGAGAGGAAAGAAAAGAAGGAAGAAAGAGAGAGATAAAAAAAGAAAGAAAGAAAGAAAGAGAGAGAGAAAGAAAGAAAGGAAGGAAGGAAGGAAGGAAGGAAGGAAGGAAGGAAGGAAGGAAGGAAGGAAGAAAGGAAGAAAGAGAAAGAGAAAGAAAGGGAGAAAGAAAAAGAGTTATGCTAAGACTATACTGAAACATGAAAAAATTAATAAAATTAAAGATATTTCTCATTTATGAGCAGATTTATGATAATAACACACACTTATTTTACTGAATGTAACTATCATTTATCTATGAAAGCTCTTGCTAATTCATATATTATACACTGTAGTGTGTTGGTGATCTTCCTAGAAGTCAGAATACAACATATACAAGATTACATTTATCAGTTTGCACAAAGTTGGTTTCTTCTTTCATCAATGAGAAAATGAAGCCAAACAAACCTAAATACAATTAAAAGTTTTCTTACAGCCAAACAATTCTTTTCTTTTACAGCAAAACTGCCCTATGACCATAATCCCTAAGGATTATGTGGTAAAAGTGTTTGCAGTGAAGATACCTGTGGTTGAACTACGGACTGGGAATGAATGAGGTTAGGAAAGTATATTTTGCCATTGGGTGCAATGGTATATAAATGTCAGCTAGGACAAAGCAGCCGGTCAACACTGATCAAGTCTTTTCTACCATTGTTCATTTAATCTAGCATATTAGACTGTAGCAATAGCACAGCGGGTAGGACGTTTGCCTTGCACACAGCCAACCCAGATTCAATTCCTCCATCCCTCTCGGAGAGCCTGGCAAGCTACCGAGAGTATCCCACATGCATGACAGAGCCTGGCAAGCTCCCCGTGGTATATTCAAAAGATATGCCAAAAACAGTAACAAGTCTCACAATGGAGATGTTACTGGTGCCCCCTCGAGCAAATCGATGAACAATGGGATAACAGTGCTACAGTGCTATTAGTTACTGTTGTATTAAAATACCCAACATCTATTAAAAGAAAAAAACATTAGGAGACAAGAACAGCAGAAACAAGGGCCAGGAGGACTGGTTCACAGTTGGCAGCTTGCCAAAAGTGGGGAGGAAGAGTGCAGTTTGGACGGAGAAGGGACCACTATGACAATGATAATTGGAAATGGTCACTCTGGACAGGAACTGAGTGCTGAAAGTAGGTATAGGGATATACATGACAACCTTCCAATACCTGTACTGCAAACCAAAATGCCTAAAGGGAGGGGTGGGGAAGGAAGGGAAGGAAACTGGGGACACAGATGGTGGGAAATATAAACCAGTGAGGGGACAGGTGCTGGAACATTTTATGACTGAAACCCAATCATAAACAACTTTGTAACTATGCATCTCACAGTAGCTTATTTTTTAGAAAAAGTGAAAAAGATTCAATGTAATAAGGTTGATCTATTTCTCCTGGAAGCTATTAGTTTTGCCTCGTGTATGATGAACCTATTAGGTGCATCAATGTTAGTTATTAGCTGATTTATCATTAGGCAATGGCATTCTTTACCCCTGATGTTATCAAGATCTATCTTAATACTAATTACCTCTAATCTTCTCTTCATTAAAAGTGTCAGTACTGTTTATTCCTTCCAATTCGCTTTATTCTATTTTGCCTTTAAACACAAAGTGTGTTTGCTATAAAGATTTATTCTAAGACTTGTTCTAAGGTCTTGCTCATTAATCCAGTCGATAATGCCTTTTAATTGAGATGTTTAGAGTATTTATCATTGATTATTACTGGCTGAGGTTTAACATCTTGCTATAAATGAGGTTTTAATTTTGCTCTATCTGTCTTTTGTTCCCCTTTTCACTTTTTCTATCTTATTTTGGATTGGCATATCAAATACACCACAGGGAGCTTGCCAGGCTCTTCCGTGCGGGGGGGATACTCTCAGTAGCGATATGCCAATAACAGGTCTCATTCCCCTGACCCTGAAAAGAGCCTCCAATCGTTGGGGAAAAAAGTAAGGAGAGGCTGCTAAAATCTCAGGGCTGAGATGAATGGAGATGTTACTGGTAACCACTCGAGTAAACTGATGAACAACGGGATGACAGTGATACAGTGATACAGTGATTTTTGGATTGAGTACTTTCCCATTTCATATACTCTGGTGCCTGGCTAAGTCATGGTCTACACATGGTCTACCAGGATACTTAAGACACACTGTGTTTTGTTCCAGACTAGCGCATTCAAGCAAAAGTCACCATCAAGTGAGGCACACGCCACTTTAAATTGCCAAGTTTATATAACAGTTATGTTTACAAAACACTATTAACATTTAACAGCACTGTCTAAAAACACAAAGGGCAGGCCTTAGTGGAAAGAGGAACATGCTGCTAACACAGTGACGAGACATGGCACGAGCACAGGCTTCTGGGAAAACCTAACACACAAACTTCCTCCAGGTACAGTGGCAACAGGCCTTCAATTTATTAAAAACAAAACAAAATCAAAAAGACCGAACACCGCAGTATATGTATACTAGAATGTGAGGTACAACTCTTTATATCTTTACTTTCCGTGGACTCTAAAAATGACTTCCAAGTTATTAGCTTTTCTAGCCTCTGGCCCAATGCGTCCATCATCCTCACTAACTGGCAAAACCAACTAAGCCAACACGTGAACAACGCCTGGCAGGCCTGCCACGGAGCTTCCTGTGACTAGACCCTGCATGCATTTGTGACAACCCTCATCTTACTTGATCTATCAGTAATACTCTACCCATTTCACTCTATCCCGGATTATTCTTTTCTCAATCTCCTTGAAATCATACTCTGAATCTTGCCGTGCAGATTTGGCCACAAATTCTCAATCTTTATTCATTGTCTTCAGCCTGTCATGTTTTAGGGTTCCTCAGGCGGTGGTTCTTCCTACTTTCTCAACATTCTCCAAACACGGTCCTCAAGAATTAGGAAGTGGGGCTGGAGTGATAGCACAGCAGGTAGGGCCTTTGCCTTGCACACGGCGGACCTGGGTTCGATTCCCAGCATCCCATAGGGTCCCCTGAGCACCGCCAGGAGTAATTCCTGAGTGAAGAGCCAGGAGTAACCCCTGTGCATTGTCGGGTGTGACCCCAAAAAGCTAAAAAACAAACAAACAAAAAAAGAATTAGGAAGCAATCCACAGGATTTCTTTTCTCCCTCCATGGAAATATAAAATTTTCACATACACTGTGCAAAGCTGAAATAGAAAATGGTTGTCACAAAAATCCTGATTGTCTTCCAAGTTAACAAACTTCCAGAGACTGAAGTAATCAAAGAATAATTAAGAATTCATTTACTCTTATCCTCCAAACATCCAGGCTAATTGGAAACATCCAGGACTACAGTTATTTAATATTATAAGTGTATCAACTACGCTTACAGTGAGCAAACTCACCGTAAAACCTCCGTATGCTTGGTCAGTGTTGAGTACTCCCTGTCAGCTCTTGTTCAGCAAATACGGTGGTACTGAAGTGAAAATTAAACTTTCACCACTGAAAACCTTTCACCATTGAAATGCCAAGCTCCAGATCAACTTTCTCTGTTGGTAAAACCAGAAAAGAGACCAAGAACAAAGAGGCAATCCTCAACTCATGCAGTTAGTAAAAGTCTTCTACCCAGCCTGGAGCTCCAACAGGGTTTTCCTCCCTGATACGGAAAACATTCAGACTCTTCCCAAGTCTCACACTGCCGGGTCAGTCCTAAGAGGGTCCTGCCATCTCTCTCCCCCTACTCAGGTGGTATGATGCTGGGGAAACAACTCTAAAACCATGTGACTTGGGGGGGACGAGCACATAAAGATTAGGTTTTCTTCCTGCAGCTTAGGAAACCCTTCTTCACTGGTCCTTTTAATCGCTGAATCCCAGATCTTAAATTTAACTAACTGCTCAGGAGTCAGGCAGTTCTGCATTGAAAAACTTGGCTTTTTGAGAACCGTGTTCAAAGAAAAATTCTGAGAAATTTTATTAGCATTTATTCTTTGTGATCAGTGGTTCAGGGAAAAAAAACTGGGAAGTAAAACGGAATAAGGAAAAAGAAAAAAAATAATAAAACTTAGTTTTGTCCTCAGAGAGTTCACCATATTTGAACTTTACCATCATTTCTTTAAAAAAAAAAAAAAAGGGTAGAGAGACATAGTACAGCAGATAAGATACTTGCCTTGCATGAAGCTGATCCAAGTTCAATCTCTGGCACCCCATACGGCCCCCCAAACTCTGCCAGGAGTGATCCTGAGTACAGACCCAGGACTAAGCTCTGAGTACCACTGGGTTTGGCTCCCAAAACAACAAAATGAGGATACTGATTCATTCCTATCTCATGGTGACTTCAGTTAACCTATGTCTGGGCAGCCTTTATCTAGCCACCACCTTATCTTTTGTTGTTGTTGTTTGTCCTGGGCCACACCCAGGGGCTTAGGAGTTACTCCTGGCTCTGTGCTCTGAGGGCCCCTTGGTGGCCAAGGAATGAACGGCTGCACTTAAAGCATGTGCTCAAGGCCTTCTGCTGTCTCTCCAGCTCCTGTCCCAACACTACGCTTAGCCTAATGCCTCATGAGAACAATGAGAAAGAATGGCACAGAGATAGCAAACTATGCATCTGACTGTTGTGGATCTTCGGAGCACCTGTGTTTATGACACTATTTCTCGGGCCGCACTGCACTCTCAGTTTTAGAAACATGCCCCACCACTTCCTGCCCCAGGGCCTTGGGTTATGCACATAAAGATCACTGCTTAAGCAGAGTTGCTACAAGACATCAGCCACTGCCCACTGTAACTCCTCCGTTCTTCTCCAAAGATGCTCCCACTGAGATTTTCCTGATGTGACCTACTCCCCTCCTTCATCCAAACCGCATGCACTGTTCTCATTCACATCCGTGGTGCCTGGTCTTCTGGTTTCCTTGGACTTTCTCCTAAGAATACTTCTACAGCCTAAACATGCGGCTCAAATGCAGATGACTGCAAGAAGCCTTCCTTGTCCTCCAGATGCCCTCGAGTACCACTTTTCCCCCAAATGGTACTGCGAGGCACCGAGGGTGCAGACTGACTGGGTCCATGATTATAACCTCCCTTCCCAGGGTCTAGGATGTTTTTTTAGGCAGAATAGCCACTAATTCAATATGCGCTTATGATTTCAGTGAAATCATGAGTCAGTGATCAAATGGGCTTGATTTAGACATACTACCTTTGACTTGTCTGAATGATAATCATCTTAACTACCCACCACCCACCTCGGGAAACCAAAACCAAGCACTTGGCAGCAATATTCACAAGGATAGTCATATCTCCGACTCAGGATTTCAGCAAGGAGGGATGTGGCGAGAGAAGAAAAGTTAAAAAAATAAGGTTGAGGTAGAAAAATACAGCACTCTTAAGCCAAGATTATGACTCCAGACAAATAACAGGAAGAAACCCAAATCAGCACAGTTCCAGGAAAATACTGTGAGGCCCAGAAGCAGGCTCCACAGAAGCCAGGACAGGCTGCAGTTAACATGTCCCAACCAGGCCTCAGTTTCTCTTTCCCCAGAGAGGGACTTGCAGTTTCTGGTAGACTCCCAGTTGAGTCATTTGCCAAGATAAGGAATTGGGCAGTTGGGTCTGGCCGGTCATGGGGGGGTCACTGCACCCTCCTTAGAAATGGTTACTAACCATTGTCTAACTGCTGACCACTGTTGTCACAGGGCCGATGCTAAAAATAGACCCGTCTGGGCCGGTGCTCGGCTCCGGCCGGCCGGGTTTTCGGCCCGGGTGCCCATGCCTCTGCAGAGCCGGTGGATGTGGAACGAGCGGGAACCAGAGACAGCTTTAGGAATTGGGGTTCCAGCAAGTGCTTGCACCCATGTATGGAGACTGTGAACTAACTTTGGCTACATGCTGTTCCAGGAAGGGAAATGATTCATTTTCAAACTTAAATCTTCGCGGACTTAATTACTATAATACAGAAATTGTAAATCTCTTCATTCTCATCAGTGGGAAACTTATTATCAAATATTTCCCTGTTAATAGAGCTGTATTCTTAGGGGATAAATTCCAACAAAAATAGTGAGTCTGTTTTGAAACTCTAACAACAATAGTGAGTTACGTGTTGAAATCTGGAATGTAATCCAGGTACAGAGAAAAGGAAGTGAAATTATCACTCACCTACGGGGTGGGTTGGGGGGTGAGGGATGGGATGTATACTGTTTTTTGTTTGTTTGTTTTGTTTTTGCTTTTGTTTTTGTTTTTATTGGTGGTGGAATATGGGCACTGGTGAAGGGATGGGTGTTTGAGCATTGTGTAACTGAGATATAAGCCTGAGAACTTTGTAACTTTCCACTTGGTGATTCAATAAAATAAATTTAAAAAAATAAAAATAAAAAAAAATAAAATAAAAATAGACCCGTCTATAAATTGCTTCTTAACTCTGAACCCTATAGAAACTGCTTGTGATTTGGAGTCGGGGTCCTTGTCAGACTCCACTGCGGTAGATGCGACTTGGATCCTAGCTCGGGCCAGCGCTGGCTCGGGCTAGTAATGAAGTTCCTTTGCTTTGGGGGCCTGGAGCGATAGCACAGTGGGGAGGGCGTTTACCTTGCATGCGGCCGACCTGAGTTCAATTCCCAGCATCCCATGTGGTCCCCTGAGCACCGGCAGGAGTGATTCCTGAGTGCAGAGCCAGGAGTAACCCCTGAGCATCACTGGGTGTGACCCAAAAAAGGAAAAAAGAAAAAGTTCCGTTGCTTTCGCATTATCATGTGATCGTGTGTGGAACTGGGTCTCTCCGCAATTGGGGATCTGAAACTTGGGCACAACAATACAAAGAGAGACACAGAGGAAGGGAGAGAGGGAGAGGGAGGGGGAGGGAGAGGGAGAGGGAGGGGGAGGGAGAGGGAGAGAGGGAGAGAGGGAGGGAGAGGGAGAGGGAGAGGGAGAGGGAGAGGGAGAGGGAGAGGGAGAGGGAGAGGGAGAGGGAGAGGGAGAGAGAAAGAAACTATCAGGACAACATGGGTGCTACAAAAAGGCACAAGAGGCTTGTGGTGATTCCAAGTCCTTAGTGACCCTGTAGTAAGAGGTGTGAAAGTGGGACTGGAGTTGCAGAGAAGTGAGGACAAATGACAGAAAGTATGTGAGCTATTCCATCAAGATGCGTGACAGGCCACTGAAGGAATTTAGAGCAACTCTGAATATTCCAGAAACTTCAAGTGTTTTTAAAGATGAAAATGGGGCTTAGCAGGTAAAGCATCACAGCCATGCACACACACTAGCACGGCTCCCCCCCAACAGCAGAAGGGGGGCATAAGAATCACCATCACTCTGCTGCCCACCCACCTGTCTGTCCTGTGGAAATCCTCCTACCGTCCTAAAACCTCTCATCACCTGGTTTGAATAGCTCGAGTGTCAGTGGAGTTGGGGAAGGGGAGGGTGTTGACACTGCAGGTAAGGTCTTATCACTGGAGTCTCAGATATTGGTCGCTTTGTTCAGTTTCTCTCACTGGGGTGACAGAGACACTGAAACTCCATTATATGTAATACAGTCAGAGTTACTTCCATGGCAGCTAAAAGAACCTCGACAAAGAAAAAGAGACAGAGAAGGCAGTCTGCAGGCCCAAGGAATACCTTCTTGCTACACACTCTGCCACTTTCTTAAACTTGGGGCCATGGATAGCCAAGGGGCTTCTGCCCACGTTGTTGGAGACTGCCCAACACGCACCTCTGAACACCAGGTGCCCGCCTTGGCAGCGGCCTTCCAGAGACCTCTGCTTACACTTCGTCACAAAAGGCTTAAGCAGAATCCAAACTGAGCTCATGACTATCAATGAAAAATAGAGTAAAATTGTGTATGTAGTGATCAAGTCACTTATAGATCTGTAGTTATCTTGTTGGGGATTCCCCCCCCCCCCAAATCCCAAAGGAAACTACCGCAAGGCTTTTTTCTATCCTCAGATCATGGCATGGAAACTTTCCATCTGAAAGAGGCCAGGAGTATTATCAAGGCCTTGGGCAGTGCTTTCAAACACATTATCACATAGAAGGTATGTGTGATAAAGAGGCTTATCTACAGATTAGAAGTGGATTAGCAAGGTCAAGAAAGCCTCCAAAAATACACAGGGGGAAATTAGGGAGAAGGTTTTAATCAAAGCAGTTCACAATGGCCGTCCTTCACTGAGAAGTTATTGTCTCATCCAATGGAAATGAATGGTATAGGGGGATTTTTTTAAAAGGCGGTCAATACAAATATCATATCTTCAGGATGCACTGTGTATAGTTTTATAAAAAGTCTTTTCAGTGGTATTTGCCATAGGGTAACATTAAACTTGATTTTCATTCCATAAGTCTCTTCTATTAAAATAAACTGGTAGCTAACTAGAGAAACTCACACACACAACATTGATGCAATTTTTAAAGACCAAACAGGTATACAGATAGCATTCATGTTCTCGGGAAGAGACGCACTATCGATAAGAAAATACTGCAGCTCTAGTACATCTTGGGGTGGAGAATGCAGGATCAGAAGAATGTGGACTTAGAGATGAAATCCCTGTCACTATCATTTTTGTGTGCTCCTATGTATTAAGTTGGTTGGCTCTACTGAAATCAGACAAAATTACCAGGGTGAATTTAGAGAAAACTGAAAATTACTTACAAAAAAAGAGAATTAGGACAATGATATCACCAACCAAATATGAAGCACTCAGGAATGCCCTTAAAATCCTCACAAATATACAAATGCTTGGATTGCAAATTCTGATTCCAAGTAATGGGGGAGGAAGAATGAATGATTCCATTATTGATACAATCACTGTTGCTAATTTAATACACAACTACTGAGTGCCACTATGTGCCAGGCTATGTTCTCTAGTCTGAGGATAGTGAAAAAACAAATATCCCTACCCATATGGATCTAGAACACACATATGACTTCAGAACAAGATTTCCGATTGGTACCAAGACTTTGTCCTTTTTTCCACCTGAGAATGACTGAAGGGTTTGCCAAGGAGAAATTGAATAAAATTTAATATTTTATAAATTTATAATTAAAATTTTAAATTATAACTTATAATTTAAGGAAAAATACATACAATGATAAAAGACTTGACAGAAGGTGAAACTATATGAGAGCACATTCTCATAATTCAAAATTATCTTTTTTATAAAATCAAATTGATTTCCTCTATACTTAAAAAAAAATTGTAGGCCTTTACCTTTTAAAATCGTATTAGTGCTGGAGAGATAGTACCGGAATAGAACACTTTCCCACATGCAGCGGACCCTAGTTGGATCCCACAACTACCACCAGGGGTGACCCCTTAATACAAAGTCAGGGGAAAGCCCTGAGCTCAGCCTGGTGTGACCCCAAAACCCAACAAAAGAAAAAGAAAAATCGTATTAACTGACCACTGTTAAGTGATGGACTGGGGTTGGATCTCAATGGACAACCAACGAATCAGGTCAACAGACTGGCTCCCGCGGGGCAAATAAACACTTCAAAGAAGACGGGGTCTAAGTGAAGAGCTGCCTGACATTTCTGGAATTAAATACCCAGGGGGGCAGGGGGTGGGTATCAATTACCGCAAAGGAATGAAAAAGTCTGGACCCCGGGCAATGTAAGTCAGAGTAAGCGGCTGTGCTGCTGCCGCGGCCCCGGGCACCCCGCGGGCTGGGAAACTCGGCGGACACGAGGCCGTGTGACCACGAGGTGCAGCTCGACAGGGTGGGCAAGAGTCGGCTCGGGGAGGGGCTGCGGACCACAGAGAGGGGGAGAGGGGGAGAGGTCTGAAGTGGAGGAGACAGGAAGAGAGGCAGACAGAACACCACCGGAGGAGAGACTCGGAGACAGACCCCAGGGCTGGCAGAAGAAACGTTCCAGGGTCCAGCTCAGGGCGTGGGGGCGGGGCGTGGGGGCAGGAGTGGGCGGGGCGGGGTGTGGGGGCGGGGTGTGGTGTGGGGCAGGAGTGGGCGGGGCATTGTGTGGGGGCGGGGCGTGAGCAGGGCGTTGTGTGGGGGCATGGTCAGGGCGTGGCGTGAGGGGTGGGCGGGGCGTGGGGGCGCCTAAGAACCTCCTCTGGAAGCTTAGAACCGACCCTCCCCTCCCGCCCCCACCCCGCCCCCTGCCCTTTCAAGGGGCTGGGGACCAGGGGGGAGGGGCCAAGGGAAGGGGATGGGTCCCGCCCCACCCGCACACAGACAGGCGGCACGTTCTCATTCTTATTCTCTGTCTGTCTCTCTGTCTCTGTCTCTCTCATTCTCTCTCTCCTGGGACCAAGGGGGGCGGGGGGAGGAGGAGGAAAGGGGATGTTTCTCCCCCATACAGAGACAGACAGACACACAAACACACAAACACACACAGTCCTGGGACCAGGGGGAGGTAGGAAATGGGGTGTTCCCCCATACACGCACAGACACACACACACACACACACACACACACACACACTCTGGGACGGAGGGGGGGAGGGAACGAAATGGGATGTTCTCCCTCTTAACACACACACACCCCACCCTCCCCACACACAGACACAACAGATACAGATACAGATACACACACACACACATACACAGAGACACAGACACACACAGACGCACACAAAGACACACACTGAGAGATACAGACACAGATACACACAGAGACACAGAGACACAGAGACACACACACAGACACACACAGACACAGACAGACACAGACACACACACACACACACACACACACACACACACACACACACACACACACACACACACACACACACACACACACACACACACACCCAGCCCCAGGCCGTCCGGGCAGTCGGGGTCGGGGTCGGGGGCGCGGGAGGGGCCGCGGCCGGGGCGGCGGGGGGCGGGGGGCGGCGGCCCGGACCCTCCGCCGGGCCCGGCCCCGCCCCTCGGCCCGCCCCGCCCCGCCCGGCCACTCACCGGATTCGCTTCCCACATAACGGCGAAATCGGGCGGAGAGAGCCTGAGGGAAGGGGCCGGCCTGGCGGGGGGCTGCTCCCGAAGGTTCTGCGCGCCGGAGCCGGGCGGGCCACCTCAGTGCAGGCCGGCCGCGGCCCCCTCCCAGTCGCAAGCCAGCGCCTCCCGACCACCGACCCTCCGACTTCCGCCCGCCGCCAGCCAACCAGCGCCCGCCCCGCCCGCCCGGAAGCCCGCCCCGCCCCCGCGACGCCCCCTTCCGGGCCCCGCCGGCCAATCGCAGCCGCCGGGGCAGCCTGGCCCGGCTGGTGGAGGAGTTTAAAGGGCTTGGGAGCCCCGCTAACCGTTGCGTGACCGGGAAGGGACGTGCCTGGAAGCTCACATGCCTGGACATGCCGGGACAGGTCTCACTGGCTCTCGGAAGGGAACCGATAACAGCCTCTTCCTAAGGGGGCGACGAGAGCCCAGAAAGCACCCGGGCCTTATTTGTCATACAGTACCAAGAGCTCAAGAAGTGACTTTTTCATGAAATTTGACAAGTGGGTGGACGTGGAGAATTATTCTAAGCGAAATGAGTCAGGAAGAGGGGGACAGACGTTGAATGACTGCGCTCATTTGTGGACTACAAAATGACATAGTATGAGACTGACACCCAAGGACAGTGGAGACAGGGGCCAGGAGGATGACTCCAGGGTTTGGAAGGCTGCCCTATGAGCTGGGGAAGGAGGCAGCTGGAATAGAGAAGGGACCACTAAGTCAATGATGGTTGGAGGAATAGGTCGGGATGGGAGGTGTGTGCTGAAAGTAGACTAAGGACCAAACATGATGGCCTCTCACTATCTGTATTGCAAACCATGATGCCCCAAAGTAGAGAGGGAGAGTAAGAAGGAAGGTGCCTGCCACAGAGGCAGGGGTGAGATGGGATGGGGATGTAGGGAGGGATACTGGGAACCTTGGTGGTGGAAAATGGGTACCGATGGAGAGATGGGTATTTGGTCATTGTATGACTGAAAATCATGAAAACTTTGTAACTGTATCTCATGGTGATTCAATAAAAAAAAAAAAATTAAGTGACTTTTTTTAAATCCCCAACCACTGTGCCAGACTCAGGTGAATCATTTGCAGTCCGTGCCTTCCACCCTCCATGGAGCTTAGAGCCAGGATGATGAGGTCATGGGGAAATAAATAAATAAATAAATAAGCAAATAAATAAATAAATAGATAGATAAATAAATAAAATAAGAATGAATTATTTGAATTAAAAGGTATGTATAAGGTAAGTTCAGTGTTCTCTGAACATATATACTCACCTAGGTGAGGCTATATGCCCACTTATTTGAGAAGTTAGATCTAAGACCTCAAGGCCATAATCCTAATGGATAATGAGATTTAAAAGAAAGAAAATCTTGGGCAAAGAAGTACAATCAATTCATTGGAAACAAAAGAGAAAATGGTTAATGTCCTTCTGGACTTTTCTGTGCTTCCACACACTGAAATTTTTTTCTTCAATAAAAAAAATAAAGGTATGGAATCTGATTTTTCAAACCTAATAGGATATTGATAGGAAATTCTTCCCTGCAATGCATATCAATCTTGTTAACGATTTTAAAAGTAGACTAGTGGCACCCCTTACTCTACGTGTATGTTGCACATATAGACCTTTGGGGGAAAGGGTGTGGGTCACCACTGGAGGGGCCTCCTGGAGGGGAATATGCGACGCAAGGGGTGGAACCAGTAGGGTCTGCGTGCAAGGCAAGCATGTACCCCTGTACTGTCTCTTCAGTCCTACCTATTTTAAATAAATAATTGTGATATATTTGTAAATAGTTTTCTTTTTTTTTGTTACTCAAAATAGTGTAGCCATCAGCATTCTTATGCAGACTTTTCTGCATATTTGTCTGTTTGCTTTCTCTAAATGAGTTCCTATAAACTAGTTCAGTAGAGATTCCAGAAACTTCGAGTGTTTGTACTCAAAAGTTGTGTGTAAATTGGTGTCTAGTTTATTATTATACATGGATTTTTATAAGGATAGCCACCTTTTATTTCCCTACATTTTTTCCACTTGCCCAAATATTATTCAATAGTTCTTTATTTTCTGTTACTTTGAAGTGCTACTGTTGATCAGATAAATTTATACATTTATTGTTTATGAGTGAATACATATATCAGTTTCTGAACATTTTCGTCTATTAACTATTCATTTCTATACTGTTCTGTATTCATTCTACATTGTTACAAATAACATAGCTTTGTAATTTATTTTCTCTTCGATAAAGAAAGTTGTCTCCTAAATCTCTCCTTTTTAGAAATTTTGTAGTTGTGAATCCTACCATTCAGAACTGTATGCTTCTTGTCATTAGGTCCTTTATATTTAAAAAAATTAACACGTTGGTTCATGTGGATATACATTTTTTAAATTATTTGTTTTCAGATATTAAGGTTTTTGTTCTTGTGATAAGTTACTAAAAATATTGATATTTTTGTATTTATCTCATATTCTACAATATTATAAAACCCTATTATGAATTTTAATAGATTGTTGGAATATAGCTCTAAACATTTTACTCTTAACATTGGTTTTTCCTTTCTCTCTGGCTGCAGGGAGCTTAAGTTTATTGGGATACACCCATCACAGTGCTCCTGAGGCACTCCCATTCCTCTGTATTTATCTGTAACCTCTTCTCTGTGCTCTGCTTCCCCAAACGGTCAATCTCCTTTATCCCCAAATCAGACTCTGTTGACTTGTAAGGTCAGATCCTTCTAGGACACTGGATTTGTATTTGTAAGTATAATATTGCTTTTCTCTTCTCCTTGTGTCCTTTGCATAGTTATTTTAGAGCAATGTCCTTTTTGTATAGACACTAGAAGACATTTAATGCTATGCTTTTGTAACTTGGGAGTTAATTGACTCCAAATAATATTCACTCCTGGGCATCTGTTTTCTCCACTTAAGCCTCAGTTTCCCTTACTTCCTAGCACCCCAAAAGCAGGGTCTTAACAAGAGACTGGATGGACCCAGGGCAAGCTGTGAGCTACCCTGGCATCGAAATGGGCCAAGCCTAGCACCATAATACTTAACTATAAATTAAGAGCACAGTCATGAACAAATTCTGTCATGATCTGAGGAGTAACAACTGGATTAGGACCCTGCTAGGGTTAGAAAAAACTAATCTGGCCTGAGCACTGTAGTCTGCCAACTATAACAAGATGTCCCCAGGAGAGTCACCCTATAAGGTTAATGTATCTCTTACTGTGTCTATACAAAATGACTAATATTATTAAGAATTAGAATTAAGATGAATGTTTAAAGGGTTGTTGGACTAAGGAAAGGAGAAACACACCCTGGGATGGGGATGTTATTTCACCCTTAGGCGGGTCGTCTTGCTGAATGAGAATTTGTCCTAGAAGAAGATTCCCCCGAGAGAAGGGCTTTACATCTGTAGATTGTATGACCACATCTATGTGTAATTGCTACCCCAACCCCTCATGATTTTGTTGTAAGAGCGGGCTAGAGAATCGAGGAGAATCAGGAAGAGAATTAAGGAGGAGGGAGGAGAATAGGAGGAGAATTGAGATGAGATTGGAATAAAATGTAACGGAACACTAACCAGCCTGGTGCTCATTTCCTCCTTCCTCTGCCCAGTGCCATCGGCTGTCCAGGGCAGGGGAAGCAGCCCAAGACCACCAAATGTAGGCGGCGAAAGAGTGCTGTCATTTTGTCTTCATTTTTTGAATACACAATAGACTTTCAGCTGATCTGTGAATGTTTTTCAGCAATCATATAGACTACATATAATGCTATATGCTCTCATTCTGTTGCACTTGCCAAAATTTCAGGAAAAAAAATTGAAGACTACAAGACAAGGAAAAGGACATACCATCTTCAAAGCAATAAGTGCTCAGATCCCACTTGCTATCATATTCTTTAATCCACTTTTGTATTTTATAATTTAATTTAATTTGATTTTTGTGAATATAAATTTTATTTCTTACAGAGTTTTTCACTAGTTTACAACATCAGAGACGTTCAAGATCTTCAATATTATAATCTCACACTTCTTTGTGTGTAGGATTCGTGGAGCCCATCACCAAAGTCCCAGAACATTATCCAAGTGAGCCACTCTCCAAAGTTCTCCCTCCTTTCTCCTCTGAGGACCACCCTTGTTTGTACAAAACCTCAGAATTGCTTTTATTGTTTTTCTGGTTTATTTTCCTGGGTTATTTATATCCTACACATGTGCAGCAGTCCAGCTGATAATTGCCTTTCACATTCTTGTATTTATTTTGTTGTTTGTTTTAGGGCCACACCTGGCAATGCTGGGGGATTTCTCCTGGGTCTGTGCTCAGGGATCATTCCTGGCCATGCTCCAGGGGCCATATGGGGTGTTGGAGATCAAATCCAGGTCTGCTCTGTGCAAAGGAAGCATTGTCCCATCCTTGCATTTAAAGACATTTCTTTCTGTTCCTGATTTACAGCATTCATTTAATTGGAAAAACCCATGAAATTTTATCAACTCTCTCTTACTTTATTCCTTTTTCACTCTGACTTATATTGAAGTATACCAAGAGATTTCCTAATAGTCAAATCATTCTTGTCCATTTAAAGTAAACTTTGCTTCAGCTGAATTTATTGTTCTTTGACGCACTGCTGGGTTCAACTTACTAATCTTTTTTAAAACATAATTTATAATTTATAACATAACATAATATAATTTATAATTATAAATTTATAATTAATCAACATAATTTATAATTTATAATTAATTTATAATTATAATTTATAATTATAATATAATTTATAATTAATCAAATTGGTTGATTGGTGGGGGCATTGTGGGGCCACACTGGTGGTGCTGAAGGGGTGCTACCCCCAGCTTGGCTCAGAGTCACTTATGGCTGAGCTTAGGGGACCAAGTGATGCCAGTGATCAAACCTGGACGTCTTGCGTGCCAAGGATGTACACAGGCACTGAGTTTTCTTTCATGCCTCACATTAAGTGATTCTTCAGGGCCAACTTTTATAAAATGAATAATAACTGTCCTAAGTAATTTGGAAATTTATCTTCCTCCAAGGTGGTGGAATGACCATGACGAAGTACATTTACTGGAGAATAGAACCTTCTTTGTGAAGGCTGAATTGATACTGGGCTCCTTGGAACTGGTGACCAGAGAATAGGATGGAGAGAACATTTGGTTTGGGGACCAGGTGGACAAAGTTTTCAAAGCATATGGCGATGTCCTAAAGTCATATGAAGGAAACATGCTTTATAAACTAGAACAACTTTTGCAAACCTTAGTAATTGTTTCTTTTAACAAGGTTTTTTTTGTGTGTGTTGTCATTTAGCAAAATGAATACTTAATGTTTGTGGTTTTGGTGTACAAAGTTACTGCACCACCACCGAAGTGCCCAGACTCTCTACTACTGTCTGCGTCAGCTTTTCCCCATCAACCTCCCTTCCCCCAATGCATGATAGTCCAGTTTTATAGCTGAAAGTTGAGTGTGTCCCCATTAGATTGTATTATTTTATTATTCTATTTCTCTACGGTCAGTTTTCTTATTTATTTTTATCTATGATCACTGAGCTAGAGAGTTAAGCACTGAAAAGGGTCTTAAAGACCATGTTGTGTTAGTGTCACAGGTCACAAGGAAGCTGAAGCGCAGAGTATTTCAAACATTTTGTTACGTCGCTATTGTTGTTGTTTGTTTGGGGGGCCACACGCAGCCATGTTCAGGGCCCCTCCTGACTTTGTACTCAGGTTTCACTCCTGGCAGTGCTGCAGGAGTCCATGTGGTACCAGGGATCAAACCGGGGTCACCTCTTCAGCCATTTGAGTGTAACTGATAAAAATCCTGTACACAGGCACAAACCCAGCTGATAATTGCCTTTCACGTTCTTGTGTTTATTTCTTTTGCTGTTTGTTTTAGGGCCATACCTAGCAATGCTGGGGGCTTTCGCTTGGCTCTTTGCTCTTAGATTGCTGAAGAAACATTATGACTTGTTTTCATAGGAAACAACGTTACTGTGCTCTACCCTAACTCTTTCAACATTGGGCTCAACCATTAAGGCTCAACCACTGACAAACTTTTCTTTCTTTTTTTTGCTTTATGGGTCACACCTGGCAATGCAGAAGGGTTACTCCTGGTTCTGCACTCAGGAATCACCCCTGGCGGTGCTCAGAGGACCATATGGGATGCTGGGAATCGAACCCGGGTCAGCTGCATGCAAGGCAAATGCCCTACCCGCTCTACTATTGCTCCAGCGCCCAACTTTTCATTAAGTAATCTATAATGCTTGAAATTGTCCATATTAGAGTTCTGCACTAAGAGAAGCCTCCCTTTTCCCCACACCTCTCTTAGCTGGTTCAGGTTACACACACACACACACACACACACACACACACACACACACACACAGAGCCCATGGAGGTCTGGAATAAGGAGGAAACACTGCAGAGAAAAGGAGAGAGAAGAGAAAGAGAGAGCAGACGAGCAGAAGAGACCTACCCCTGTCGGGCATGTCACAAAGCCAAGGAAGAAAACAGGTGGTGGAGGAATGAAGAGGGAAGTTGTAAGATTGATGTGTAGAAAACAAAAGCAGCCCTCCCCTAGACAAGAGGAGAAACGAGAACCAAGCGCTGAGCTGTGAGCTCTGGTTTCTACTCCTTTAGCTTTATTATCACAACTGCCGTTGTTGTTGGAACCAGGAATGAGGCATCAGGAGCCATGCAGGTGGGAGAGCGGCTGGACGCCAAACGCGGGAAAGCGGAAGAAGGCGAAAGGGAGAGCGGAGGGGCCATGTGAGAGGGTAGGAGCTCATGGGAGAGAAAGGCGGCGTGTGTGCCCATGGGCCTTGAATATAAAGCCCCAGCCTGTGTCTGAAAAAGCGCCAACAATGAGGCGAGGCAGCCCCTAGTTGAAGTCTGACGTAACAACTCCCGGCAGGAATTAAGAAGTGGGAAAATCAGCAGATGAAACGTTTGCTGAAGCTGAGATCCAGGAATGTCTCCAAAATTATACATCTAATATATATTATATCATATATATCTAAATGCATCCTGTAAATCTTCCTAATTAAGAAACATGACAAGGAATGAAATTCAACTGGGAGAGAGAGAGAGAGAGAGAGAGAGAGAGAGAGAGAGAGAGAGAGAGAGAGAGAGAGAGAGAGAGAGAGAGGAGAGAGAGAGAGATGAAGCCCTAAATAACTCACCCACCCCTAAATGGAAAGGCTCCATTGAAAATACCAGCGATTATTAGTTTTAGCTGCTCAGGGAAATTATCTTGGCACAATGATGGACATCAACATTCAGCTCACAGTGGCGGTCAGAAGCAGCAGCTGAGATGTGAGGCTATCCTAATTAGAGGATGGAGAATTTTCAAAAGGCGCCGGAGCACTGACATTCCTGGGGGACTTTCCTTCCAGGAATGCCATAGTAGAGTTCTGGTCACCACACTCTAAAAAAGAAAAATTCTGTGTATGTGTGTGTCTCTGTG
This sequence comes from Sorex araneus, assembly GCF_027595985.1. Classification (NCBI taxonomy): domain Eukaryota; kingdom Metazoa; phylum Chordata; class Mammalia; order Eulipotyphla; family Soricidae; genus Sorex; species Sorex araneus. The sequence continues at coordinate 85,557,659 of NC_073307.1, forward strand.
CGTGTATGTGTTTCGTGGGCGTGGGGGGGCTAAATAGGAGGATTGCCCCATAGCTGGAAGACTGCTTCATGAGTGGAGGGGAGAAGGCAGATGGAATAGAGAAGGGATCACTAAGAAAATGATGGCTGGAGGAACCAGTTGGGATGGGAGATGCATGCTGAATGTAGATAATGGACCAAACATGATGACCTCTCAGTGTCTGTGTTGCAAGCCATAATGCCCACTGGTGAGAGAGGAAAGGACGGCTAGAGGGTGGGCTGCTTGCTCTGAGCTCACTGCGGAAATTGGGTGGTGGGGGGTGAGAAATAACTTTGCACCCGCTTGCAAGGAGCACCCCTCAGGGAGGCCAAGCTATAACCCCAGATGATCTCCTATGAATTGCTCTTCGATTGTTGAGTCAACATATTCAGCAAGCAGCTTCCTGATGCAGGCCGGTCTCAAGCTTCCCAGGATGTATCTACAACTGCCCTGAGTGTAGGTCAGGAGTCAGGGATGAGAAGGTCCAGCTGTGGAGGAAATAGAATGTGTACTGTCAAGGGGCGGGTGTGGTTTGTGAGAAGGGACTATGAGTGATGGGGAGCCAGAGACGAGGGCACGGAAGTGCAGAGGAGAAGGGAAGTTCCTGTTTGAGGAGGTACCATTTCAGGGAAGGTCTGAAGGAGGTCAAGGGGCAAGATTCATGGACCTCTGGACAGAGAACACTCGGGCAATTGTCAGTATAAAGTCTGTGAGGACAAGACAGAGAGAGAAAGAGAGGAGAGAGATTGAGAGCGCAAGCGTGTATGTTTGTGCATGTGTGTGTTTGTGTGTGTATGTGTGTGTTTGTGTGTGTGTGTAGATGCACAAAGGCACAGCATAATAATTAACAAATACATTTGTCCCTGGAATGACTGGGGTGGGGAGGACTAGTGAGCAGGGGTTCGGGGTGATCACTTAGAGTCTCTGTCCCCCATCATGCCCAGGGCTACACATCCAAGTTGTCAACCCACCAGTATCTATGGTTGGTTGAATTCATGACTGGAAAAAACTAACCCATTATCAGTGGATCCTCACAGTTCCCATGCTGTTCTGTTCAAGGATGAATAATATTTCCATACGTGCTTGATGTTGTACTAAGTTTTCGTATATATTAACCAGTAGAGTTCTCCCAACCTTCCCAATAAAGCAGGTACTCTTTCTCCCTTTTACTAAAAAGCACAGATGTAGCAGTTAATTCATCCAAGGTCAAGGACCCAAATCCGTATGCCTAGTCTCAGAGCCTGGCCTCGTTACTATACTGTGTCATCTCTCAAAAAAGTTTCAACCCATCAACTTGACTTCTCATACCAGGCATTCCACTGCATTCCCCTGCACTTGGAATTCAAGTGCTTACCTGGGCAAAATGTGTGTTTTTTAAAAATTTTATAATAGCTACATTATTATTCACATATATATATATATATTTTGGATCTTACAATGTTTATTTACTTAGAATTGACAATAGGGTGCCATAGGAAATACAACTTAAGATGTGGTCAGGGTTGCAAAGGGAATAGAACCAAATGTGAGAGATGTTCTCTAGACTTGATAACACAAATGTATGATCAAAGTTTTTGCCTTCTGCCTGAGTTTTTATACCTTTTGAAGGACTCAATTTTTGCTCGTGTAGATTTTATTATATGTCATGTTTGTAGTTCCAAAAGATGTTATTATTTATTGCATTAGCAACAATCATTTTTTAAAATATTTGTAAAGGTTACACTTACAAGATACTAGAGAATCCACTGTATCCAACTTATATGTCAAAGTTAAACATCTCTTCTTTATGTGACAAAGTTTGCATGAAAACTTATCAAACCACATAGGCCTGATACACAGAAACATACACATACTTCTCTGATGCAGAGGAGAAGAAAATCGTTATCTTCAGAGGTCTTCCAAGACCTCTCTTATTTGCTTTCTCTCCAACCAACAAGAATTGATTTTCCTAGAATTTTTATCCCAGGTAGTTTTAAAAATTAATTAAGTTAATGTTTTTAATCGAATCGCTGTGAGATAGAGCCTTAGGGAGCTGCTCATGATTAGGTTTCAGTCATACAGTGCTCCAGCGACCATCTCCTCCGGTGTGCACTTCCCAGCACCAGTGTCCTCAGTTTCCCCCCCATCACTCCCTATTATTCTGGCAGCGTCTGGGGAAGGGAAGCACGCACCCTTGGTTGTCATGGGTTGGGGTCACACTCTGAGATATGGGTAGGGCTGGGGATCCAACCAGCGACCTCAGGCACATCGGGCGGGAAGGCACTCTACCACCAAGGTGCATCCCTGGGTATTATTATACTCCTATAATTTTTTTTTTTTTGCTTTTTGGGTCACACCTGACAATAGCACAGGGGTTACTCCTGGCTCTGCACTCAGGAATTACCCCTGGCCATGCTCAGGGGACCATATGGGATGCTGGGATTTGAACCCGGGTCGGCCGCGTGCAAGGCAAATGCCCTACCCGCTGTGCTATCTCTCCAGCCCCACTCCTATAATTTTTTTAAAAACTGACATGGTCATGAGGCTCCTTTCCTAGCCCTTTCGCCACTTCCCTTCCCCACTCAAGAATTGCTCTCCTTTCTGTCTGCCGCCCAAGGTCCTTGCTTCTGCCCAACAGATCAAGCTATTGTCTAAGGAGCTTCTGTGCCGCTGTGGAGGGGGCTTGTGGGGAGCTGGGGAGGGTGTTTCTATGGATGAATGATGCGCTACAATACACAGGAGGCAGACAGTATACACTGCGTGAAAAAAAAATAGTCTATCGGTCTATTTTTAAGGGTGCCCAGCGGAGGGAATGTGTGCATTCATGAGGCAATGCTCATTGACAATAATCTCTGTGTGCAGCGTGCTCTAAGAGCTTCTGGAGGGCTGGAGTGATAGCACAGCGGGGAGGGCGTTTGCCTTGCACGTGGCCGACCTAGGTTCGATTCCCAGCATCCCATATGGTCCCCTTATGTAGGATAACATAGCCTCAGGTAGTTTAGGTTTATTGGGTTACTCCCATTACAGTGCTCCCATTCCTCTTTGTTTATTTGTAGCTTCTTTCTTAGTGTTCTGTTGACTTGTAAACATTGTTTTTCTCTTCTCCTTTAGTCCTTTGCATAGTTTATTCAGAGCCATGTCCTTTTTGTATGGACACAGGAAGACTTAGCAAATGCTATGCTTTTGTAACCTTATGTCATTTGACTCTACATGATATTTTCCTCCTGGGCATCTGTTCTCTCAACCTAAGCCTCAGCTGCCCTTACATCCTAGCAGTCCCAAAAGCAGTGTCCCGACGAGGGACGAGACAGACCCAGGGCAAGCGGTGAGTTGTGTGCTACCCTGGCATCGAGATGGGCCTGGCCAAAGTGTCTAATGCTTAACTATAAGTTAAGAGCTTGGTCATGGACAAATGCTGTCATGATCCAAACAGTGATAACTAGATTTGGACCCTGCTAGGGTGAGGAATGATTAATCTGGCCTGAGTGCTGTGGTCTGAGCCTGTGGCAAGATGTTGCCAGGAGAGCTGCCTTGCAAGCCTCAATGTATCTCTTGCTATGTCCATACAAAAATAAATAGTATTAAGATGTTAATGAGTGTTTGGACTACAGAAAGGAAAAATAACCTTAAGAGTCAGGAAGGGCTTTGGAATGCCCTGCCCTCAGGAAGGGCTTTCTTATGTTGATTTTGCTACCTGGCTGGGGGTAGCCTAGAGGGCAAGGTGGGAGAGACAAGTAGGAGGAGAGACTAGAGAAGGAGAGGCTGGAGTTGATGCAGAGAGAGGCCAGAGCTGGGAGTGCGGGAGATGGGAAAGATGGAAGATTGAATAAATGGTAACTAATCAGCAACCAGCTTGGTCCTCGTTCTTCCTTCGCCTGTCCTTGGCCACCGGCCGTCCTGATCCAGCCCACACACTGCGGTTCCAGAGCACCGAACGCGAATGGCGAGATAGCTGCCCGGAGAGCCCGAGAGTGCACACGCCCCTCGGCGTGCCTTAGTTTTTTACACCCTTGAGCACCGACAGGAGTAATTCTTGAGTGCAGAGCCAGGAGTAACCCCTGAGCATCGCCAGGTGTAACCTAAAATGCAAAAATAAATAAATAAATCTTATTGAATTATACACCTTATGGGCAGGAATTGCATAAAATAAGAATTACATCTCTGGGCTGTTAAAACAAATTTGATGGTTTCAGTTGGCTTGGGAGGCTATATATAGTTGTACTCAAGGATCACTACTGACAGGGCTCAGGGGACCATATGTGGTACCAGGGATTGAACCCATGTCAGCCACAGGCAAGGCAAGTGTCTTACTCTTTATACTATCTCTGTCCCTAAAAAAGTTGGGTTTTTTTTTTTTTTTTTAGAATCTTCCTTTTTGCCCTCCACCCTTTTTATCTCCTCCTTTCCTTCTTCATATAGTTTCAGAGGCTGATGATCATACTCAGAAAATTGCTCATCTTGGACCAGAGAAATAATAGTACAGGGGTTAAATTGCTTGCCTTGCATTGCACCACCAGGGGAATCACTCCTGCAGACAGAGCCAGGTATAGTCACAACCCTCACCACACGCATGCACAAAGAGAGAAAGATGCTCCCCTTTCTAAAATCCCAAGTGCCCTCCCATAAAATTACAACTCTGCCCTAACTCCAAACTCTCCATCACTATCAAAGGAGGATAAAGGATTTTTTTTCTTGTTATACCTTCTTTATTAGAAAATATATCTGTAATTTTTTTAGTACTTTTATTTGGCAAGCAACCGAGAGTATCCCGCCAGCACGGCAGAGCCTGGGAAGCTCCCTGTGGCGTATTCGATATGCCAAAAACAGTAACAAGTCTCACAATGGAGACATTACTGGTGCCCGCTCGAGCAAATTGATGAACAATGGGACGACAGTGCTACAGTACTCTTTTGGTGCTATGCAATTGGTTTGTCACATTCCTGCAAAGCATGTATGTACCCTTCCAAAGAGTTACATTCCCCAACCCCAACATGATCTTTTTGTGTGTGTGGACAAACAAACACGCATATGCCTATGTAGATAGGTACAGAGATAATGAAGTCAACATACAGAAATGTGGATATAAATCAGTGCCTTGCCCATGGCTGGCTGCTCTCACCCAGGGGGCTGGGGGCTTACTTAGTCCCTGTATTAGGAGAGAGAAGTTTGAGACTGTCCTGCTCAAGTCTGAAACTCCCTAGAAATTTGGGGGCTGAGGCAAATTCTCACCACCTGATGAGACTTGAGCAAATCTCAGGACTAGGGGCTGGGAGGAGTGGGGAGTGTCTTCTTTATCTCATAGTCCATGAGGTCGTGTCCGGATGAGACAAGTTAATGTGAAGCCCCACGTGGCAGTGCCAAGGTGCCCAGACACACAGGAAGCAGGAAACATAATTCAGTTACTTTGTATTTAACAAAGTAACTTTGAGTAATTTTGTATTCAATAGAGGATACTAAAAAAGAAAGCCCCGAGCCATGTGTCCCTAAGTAATGAACACTCAAACCATCCAGAGAACGCAAGGACAGAGAGATACTGAGCAAGGCATTATCAGATGGCTGGTCTTGCTACCTTGCTTTTTTTTTTTTTTTTTTTTTCTTTTTGGGTCACACCTGGCCATGCACAGGGGTTACTCCTGGAGTTGCACTCAGGAATTACACCTGGCAATGCACAGGGGACTATATGGGATGCTGGGAATCAAACCCGGGTCGGCCGCGTGCAAGGCAATCGCCCAACCCGCTGTACTATCACTCCAGCCCCCATTGTTGCTCTTGCTTTGACTCACCTGTGCCATATGACTTCTTCCCTGGGGCCCCTGGGGTTCACCAAAGGAGCACTCAGACACAGAGGCTTGTGTATACACTACGCTCAACAAACAAGGAACCAGCAGAGTAACAGAAGAATATTAGGATTCATGGCTAGAGCATGAGGCCGACCCGAGTTTGATATCCGGCACCCTGTATGGTCCCCCGAGCACTGCCAGGAGTGATTCCTGAGTGCAGAGCCAGGAGTAACCTTGGAGCATCTCTGGATATGACCCAAAAAGGAAAAAAAAAGAATCATGGCTGGAGAGATTGTACAGAGGGGGAAGGGGTAAAGGTGCTTGGTTTGCAAGCATCCAACATTGACTCAGTGCCACTGTGTCTAAGCACCTCTCTGACCCAAATTAGAATCATCCCATACAAATCCTTCCACCTCCACTCAGTCTGCATGTGGAACGCGAATACAGAGATTAGCTTCTTTTTGGAGCCCCGTGGATTAGACAGGACCTTGGATTGAAGTGTCTTGCCATGGGACCGGAGACATAGTACAATGGGTACAGTGCTTGCCTTGCATGGTCCAACCCGGGTTTGAACCCCGGCATCCCATGCACCCGTCCCCATTCCTGCCCACACCTGGCCGGAAGTGATCCCTGAGGACAGAGCCAGGAATAAGTTCCGAGCACCACCGGGGTGTGGCCCCCAACAAAACCAAACAAAAAAATGTCTTTGTTGTCCTTGCCTTGGACAGAACATGTGTGGCCGATGCCCCAAACATCGGCACTCTGAAAAGAGTTTGGTTGTGATTCACATCAAGGGGTTCGTGTGTCTTTTCCTCTGTCCCCCTTTCATTACAGCTGCCTTCCTGCAGTCTAAGGAATTTTGCGCCTCTTAGTTTCCAACAAGTCCTTGAGGGCTGGGAGGGTCAGACTCAGTGGTGCTTGGGGGGGGGGCAGGCAGGGGGTCCCTGGGTGGAATGTGGGGCTTCTGAATGCACAGTGTGTGCTCCCACTCATCATTGATCATTTCCCCCATCCCCACCCCCAGCCAACCACGAGTTCTTGGGGTTTTTTGTTCGTTTGCCACGTTCAGTTTGGTGTGAAAGATTTTGAAAGGGCTTGACAGGGCACTGTTTTTGTCCCATCTTCGTGGGGGAGTAACGGCTGTATTCTAATTCACCGCACCACAAAATGCTGTTCTCCCACTAAACTTTCTAGAGTGTGGGTTCTAGCGAAAGCTGTTCTGACCTTTAGTTGCATACTGGTTGGTCATAAAGGCGCACACAGGGATGCCAGATGTGTATATTGAAACAATAAAATGATGAAGGGGGCCACATCGCTTCCCCTACCTCGGGGAGGCCAATGGTGATGGGCAGGTGAAGGAAGGAACGAGGGCCAGGGTGGTCGGTATCAGTTGCAGTTTATTCTAATCTCCTCTCTATTCTCCTCTGAATCCTGCGTCTCTCTCTTTCTCTCTCTCTCTCTCTCTCTCTCTGGATCCCCCCAACCCACTCTTACAGCCTAGTTTATATAGAAATCATGAGAAATCATGTAGGGTGGGCATACAGAGGTAGGGCTGAACATTAACAAATCAACAGAGAGGTAAGGCCACGCCTCCAGGACAAAATCTTATCTAAGGAGATTACTCCAGATTACTAGGAGATCCACTCAAGGGTGGGATTCCATTCAGGGAGTGTTGCTTTCTTCTTTCCCCAGCTAGTAATCCACTTAAACAGTTGTAGTAAATTTACTTCTAATATTTCTAGAAGTGTCATTTTGTATGAGCACAGGAAGAGATGTATCAAGCTTAAAGTTTGGTTCTTCCTGGTGACATCTCACTCTAGATTCCAGACCACAGTCCTCAGGCCGGGTTAGTCTCCCTAACCCCAGCGGGGTCCTTATTCAGTTCCCTCTTTTGCATCACGACAGAGTTTGTCCATGATTATGCTCTTGACTTAGAGCTAAGTAGTGTAGTGCTTTGGCCTGGCCCACTTTGATGCCAGGGTAGCTCACAGCTTGCCCTGGGCCCATTCAGTCCCTCGTCAGGACCCTGCTTTTGGGGTGCTAGGAACTAAGGGCAACTGAGGCTTAAGTCGAGAAAGCAGATGTCTGGGCATGGCTATTATTCGGAGTCAATTCACTCCCAAGTTACAAAAGCATAATATTAACTGTCCATATTTTAATGTCCATATAATGTTCATATCATATTAACCATCCATAATATAATGCATAATATTAACGGTCTTCCTGTGTCCATACAATAAGGATATTGCTTTAAACTATGCAAAAGACATAAGGAGAGGAGAAAGGCAATATTTCACTCAGGACTATAAGTCACGTGTCCTTAGAAGAATCTGTCCTTACAAGTCAACAGAATCTGATTAGGGGAAGAAGGTGATTAACTGGTTTGGGAGGAGAGCACAGAGAAGAGTTTACAGATAAACAAAGAGGAACAGGAATGACTCATGAGCACTGTAGTGGGTGTAACCCGATAAGCCTAAGGTCTCTGTGGCAAGGGAGAAAGGAGGAGAAAGGACAAACCAATGTTACCCTACATCTCTCCCTTTTCTGTTTACCAAATCACAACAATTTTCCTAGTGACAATGCCTCCTGTCCCTCACCAGACTCAGCCTCTGTAATGGCTGTGCGGGCGAGTACCCATGAATGAGGCGTCTCTGTGCCTCCTGGGTCAATTGCTTATCGGTTATTCTCCATAACCAGGTACCCGCTGGCCCTGAAGCTGTTTTCCCAGAGGTGGCATCTCATGAGCTAGCAGTGGAAGTTCACTTCCCCCAAAATAAAACTGTACCAGCCTGAGTCTTTGAATAACCTTCCTTGGAACTGGCATGTCACCACAGGTTCTGATAAAAACAAAAACAAAAACAAAAAAAAACAACAACCTGAGAGTCAGTTGTCCAGACTGAGTTCCTGGCAGACAGTCTTGGGAGTTGAGACTAGAAACTAGACAAGGCTTTCTCCACCTTGGCCTGACTGACAGCTCTCGGGGTAGCTGGACCCTTTTACACAAAGTTCTGCTTGGTTTGCCAGTGCAAATTCACCAATAGACACAACTCTTTGATTCCAAAGTTCCTCACTTTTGTCCTGGCTCAAAACCTGATGCCCCTTAGGTACAAAACTCAGCTCCGTATATCCCATACGCGGGACAGCTCCTTGTTCCCTGAACTCAACCGCTTGTCGGTGAGCCTCTGGATGCTCTCCATGAGGGATGGAGTCAGGGATCGAGACGCCTTTACCTTCACTGTCAGGGAATCCTCCAGACAACCACAAAAACCTGATGTGCTGCTTGCAAGGTTTGCTTGAGTAAGCTCCTTTTCTCCCTGGGGGTTCAAATCTCGTCCCTTTGTTACCAGAATCTAATCTGTCGGGACTCTGGGTGGGAGAGACGGCAACTGTATCAGGGCAGGGAATATCCAAGGCAGTGCTCCCTGCCGGGGCTGGTTGCAGTGAATCTATTGATGGGAGCTCTGAAACTCCACATTGGGGAGAAGGGCTGCAGCTGGGAACATTGCCCGATTTTGTGGGGCCTCGGGCTGGTCCCACTGCACGTTTCCCGAATTGGGGTCAACAACTGCATCCAAATTGAAGTGACAATCTCTGGCCCAATGGTTTCCCATCTTACACCAGGGACAGGGCCCGGGAGATGCAAATCTGGCTCGGCAGTCTCTGACCCAGTGGCTTCCCTTAAGGCGTCGTGGACAAGATCCAGGTGGTGCTCTCACAGTGGCACGGTTGGGAGGTGTCCTGCCATCCTTGTGGAAGTGGCCTGGTTTCCCACAATTAAAACATTTGCCCTGATCTTGCCTTTGTACTGCCCAGGCCTCGGACAGCATTAATACAAGCCTGATGTTTGATAGAACCAACATTCCAACTTCAAGTACTCCATTATGTCCTCCTTCTTCCTAATGGGGCGCCCATGGCCTGGCAATCCTCATTAGCATTTTCAAAGGCCAATTGTTTCCATAAATGCTCCTGAGTTTGCTTACCCTTAGCCTGCCTTTTGATGGCTTCCATCAACCTCCCCCTGAAGTCTGCATAAGGTTCCAAGGCTCCCTCAATAGTCTTTGTACAGTTTCACTTAAATTCAGCATCTGCATGAATCTTCTCCCAGACCCACAGGGTGGCTTTCACGGACGGACGGGACGTGAGCAAAAGCAGCACGAGGCAAGGTGACTTTGCTTTTTAGGGTTCTGCCACTTCCCTTCACCTATTAACAACTCATAAGTCAATTTAATCCCTGAAAATTTTTGCCCAGCATGGCCTAGGCTCTGAAGTTTTGCCTTGGCCTCATCACTGAACCACATCCTCCACTGCATGTGCTGAAAAGGGCTTAAGCACGTCTTAGCAACCATGTGAAAATCTTGAGGTACCCAATCAGCCTTTTTGCTCCAGTCTGTAAGATACTCCCTGCAGTATGGAGATGTGGGTTCGGAGATGTAGGTCTATTGGAGGCACAGGCCTTTTTTTTTTTTTCTTTTTGGGTCACACCTGGCCACCTGGCAATGCTCAGGGGTTATTCCTGGCTCTGCACTCAGGAATTACTCCTGGTGGTGCTCAGGGGACCCTATGGGATGCTGGGAATCAAACCCGGGTCGGCCGTGTGCAAGGCAAATGCCCTCCCCGCTGTGCTATTGCTCCAGCCCCCGGAATCACAGGCCTTTTTGAAATGACTGAGTGAATCCATTCTTAACCCTTCATAAGGCGGAGATGGATCTTCCTCCAGCTGGATGGGGAAAAAAAGAGACGGAGCCCATGGGGTCTGGGTGGGATTGACCACTTACGGTGGAGAGGTCTCAGCTGTAAGCTTCTATCAGGAGCATGTCCAGAGTGGCCTGGAGGTCATTTGGCCAAGGAGCGGCGGCTCCTGTGAAGCCTTCTCTGCCAAGCCCCTCTCAGACTCAGAACCTAAGGAAGTGGTAGCTGGCTCGTCATACCCATCACTTTCCTCTGATACACTGGAAGTGGAGTCATACAGAGGAGGTGGGGAGGGGGTCTCTCTGGCTTGACACCAGTAGGGAACATTAATTCACCAGCATCAGAGAGATTTTTACTTTGAGAATGTGTTTCCACTGAAAATGCGTTGAGCAGATTCGGGGCTTGGGTAGAGGAATAGCCACGCATTGAGCATCGGGTTTCTTCCTAGGCTTGGGTATGGGAGGAGCCGAGGGTCTGGCTCTCTCGGTAGTAGGGACTTTCTTCATTTCATGCTCAGATTTAAGATCCTCTCTGTTTAACTCCCGAGGAAAGCCTCCCATAGCATATCTAACATCCTCCTCCTCGGAAACTTCCAAAGCGTTGAGAATGGAGTTAACAATTTCCCAGGCTACCCAGAATTGTTGGGGGAGCCCCTTCTTAAAATTCCCTGAAGACATTATCCTTAATCCTTCCCCAAACCTTAGGCTCCAAAGTACCCTTACCTGGAAACCAAGGATGAAATTTGTAGACAGTTTTTAGGCAGGACCAGAGTTTGGTCCCGAGAAACACAAGGTCCAGTTCTATGTGCAAAATACTTAATCAATTCAATAAAGAACTTGCCACATTCAGTTTGGCATGAGAGATTTTGAAAGGGCTTGACGAGGCACTGTTTTTGTCCCATCTTCGTGGGGAAGTACGGCTGTATTCTAATTCACCGCACCACAAAATCCTGTTCTCCCACTAAACGTTCTAGAGTGGGGGTCTAGGGAACGCTGTTCTTACCTTTAGTTGCACACAGGTTGGTGGTTCAGGCACGTGCAGGGACGTCAGATATGTATATTGAAAAAATAAAATTGTGAAGGGGGCCACGCCATCTTCCCCACCTCGGGGTCTCTCTCTCTCTCTCTGCCCCTCTCTCTCTCTCTCTCTCTCTCTCTCTCTCTGGATTCCTCCAACCCACTCTTACAGCCTAGTTTATATAGAAATCATGTAGGGTGGGCATACAGAGGTAGGGTTGAACATTAACAAACCAACAAAGAGAGGTAAGGCCATGCCTCCCAGACAAAAATCTCATCTAAGATTACTCCAGATTACTAGGAGATCCACTCAAGGGCGGGATTCCATTCAGGGAGTGTTGCTTTCTTTTTTCCCCAGCTAGAAATCCACTTAAATAGTTGTAGTAAATTTACTTCTAATATTTCTAGCAATGTCATTTTGTATGAGCACAGGAAGAGATGTATCAAGCTTAAAGTTTGGTTCTTCCTGGTGACATCTCACTCTAGATTCCAGACCACAGTCCTCAGGCCGGGTTAGTCTCCCTAACCCCAGCGGGGTCCTTATTCATTTACCTTGTTTGTCCATGACCATGCTCTTGACTTAGAGCTCAATATTGTGGCACTTTGACCTGGACCATTTCGATGCCAGGGTAGCTCACAGCTTGCTGGGTCCATTCAGTCCCTCGTCAGGACCCTGCTTTTGGGGTGCTAGGAACTAAGGGCAACTGAGGCTTAAGTCGAGAAAGCAGATGCCTGGGCATGGCTATTATCCCGAGTCAATTAACTCCCCAGTCACAAAAGCATAATATCAACTGTCTTCCTGTGCCCATACAAAAAGGACATTGCTTTAAACTATGCAGAAGACATAAAGAGAGCAGAAAGGCAACATTTCACTCAGGACTACAAATCATGTGTCCTTAGAAGGATCTGTTCTTAAAAGTCAACGAATCTGATTAGGAGAAGAAGGTAGATTGAGGAGGAGAGCACAGAGAAGAGTTTACAGATAAACACAGAGGAATGGGAGTGACTCGTGAGCACTGTGATGGGTATAACCCGATAAGCCTAAGGTTTCTGTGGCAAGGGAGAAAAGAGGAGAAAGGACAAACCAATATTATCCTACACTTTTCTTTTAAAAAATTAAACAAAGGACTGCAGCACTGTAGTACTGTTGTCCCATTGTTCATCGATTTGCTCAACGGGCACCAGTAATGTTTCCATTGTGAGACTTCTTGTTACTGTTTTTGGCATATTGAATATGCAATGGGACGGAGGAATCGAACCAGGGTCGGCTGGTGCAAGGCAAACACCCTACCTGCTGTGCTATCACTCCAGCTCAAATTAAGGACATAGAAAATAGTCACTGTCCTCTTATTCAGTTGGATCATTGGCATTGGTGTTAGGAGGTGTTCTTTTAAGCTCTGTTGTGGATTAATGCTTGGTGTCTCCGCTTGGCTCTGGCCGAATGCTTACCTGAATAATGAGACAGGGATAGTAAGTATTTGAAGGAAGTGTTCTTTCAATTCGGATATTTGGGGATGAAGAGAGTAGGGGTGATCTCTCATTAGCCATGGGTGATTCCTCCAGGTCCGCCCACCCATCGCTGCCTGGAAAAAGTGCCCATTTCCCAATGGGGGCGGGGGGGAAGAAATGTGCTCGTTCCAACAGTAGATGGCGCTAGCATAAAGGCAAGAAGGACGGATGGAAAAATGTGATCCCAAACTTTCTAGTTCAGTCAGCATGCCTTTGTTTCTGGATGTTCAAATTCAGTTTTGTTTGGTTTTGTGTTTGAAACAAGCCCAGGTCAGAGCAATTTCTAGAGCACTGGTCCAGAACTACTTTACCCTAAATAAGCCTAAGGGTCAAGGCGGAATGGAATCAGAGCTTGGGAGTGAGGCCCTTCATATAAACCAGTTACCTGGTACCTGGTGTCACAAAAGCAGTCTGGTGACTGAACTGCTTACTCGGAGCCCAGGTGATAAGTTTTAAGTCTACTCTGATCTGAGTAAGCTTTCGCCAGTTACCTAATGCCGATTCAAGAAACTTCAAAAGACGGGAACGCTTCTCCTTCCACAATTCCACAAATCAATCTATTTCAATGTATTTGCATTTATCGGAGGCAGCCTTTTGAGGTACGATTTGCCTGATCATTCACTTTTGAGCAGGAAAACACCAATCACATTCTGATGAGATGATATCAGCGTCCAGCTTAGGGTTTAGAATTTCAGGAGGAGAGCCTGTGGCTTCTCTCTTCCTTCCTGCATCCACGGCGGGGCACGAACAAGGACTCTCTCAAATTCTTGGAGTCGTGATCAACTGACCACTCAGAGAAGCTGCCCTTTTATTTCCGGATAGTTCCAGAGAGTTCTTCCTTAGGTTTTCCTTCCACCTCCTGGATTCCCGTCATCCTGAAGGTAACACAGACTTTAACATAACATCCTTAGACTACCATTGTTGTTGATTTGTTTGCTTTGTTTTTAGGTCACACCCAGCAGTGCTCTGGGATTACTTCTGGCTCTGTGCTCAGGGATCACTCCCGAAGGACTCCAGAAACCTTACTGGGTACAAGGAAAATGCCTTATCCAGGATTAAACCCAGGTTGACCTCATGCAAGGCGAAAACCTGCTGCACTATTTGTCTGGTCCTCAATAAACTGCCCTTTGATAGGAGAACTTCTAAATATGTGATGATTTAAATCTTCTCAGCCTGAAGTAACCTTTTGCAAAGAAAAGCATTTTCCCTGTCACATGGAGAACTGGAGCGATAGCACAGCGGGTAGGGCGTTTGCCTTGCACGTGGCCGACCTGGGTTCGATTCCTCTGTCCCTCTCAGAGAGCCCGGCAAGCTACCAAGAGTATCCTGCTCACAGAGCAAAGCCTGGCAAACTACCTGTGGCGAATTTGATATGCCAAAAACAGTAACAACAAGTCTCACAATGAGACATTACTGGTGCCCGCTCGAGCAAATCGATGAACAACGGAACGTCAGTGAGACAGTGTTACAGTGCTATGGTTTCTGGATGAACTTTGGTTACCTTTCTTTTCATTTACTTTAGAATAATTTACTTGTTCACCAAACCTATAGGCCTGTGCAGTGCCTCCACTTATAGTCTGTGTTTCTATGAATGAAGTTGGCATTTGGGGAACTCTCTTCACCATTTTCTCATTGGAACTTGGGGGCAATGAGACACTTCCTGGTCACTCACATGGAAGCGGAGAGTTTGACATCCCCAACTTCTCTGTGCTGCAAACTCATGTTTAGATTTAAAAACGGCAGGTATTTAGCCCTGTGATAAAAACGTGGATGTGAACACCTGGCTGTGACCTCACACAATCATTTAATTCCTAATTCTGGTACCAGACCTAGGTAGACCCAGAGCTGCTCCTCCATCCGGTGAATCATCTCCTTGTAAGAACACGACTTGGTCTTCTTGTAAAACAGCCCCTGCCCCGCTCTCTAAGTGGAGATAATATTACTACTCGCCACCTCTGGTGGTAAAACTTATGTGTGATGGTTTTGCTGAAAGAAAAAAAAAACCTCTGGTGAGCACAAATCACAAAACACACAGCAAGTGCTTACGAAGTGTCTGTGGCCAGGCTGCGGATGCATCCTATAGATTCCTCCTTCCTATTGCAAGAAAAGCTGAAGCATCTCCTCTCAGAGGCAGACAAAAATAATAAAAAAATACTCCCAGAAAGTGTGAAAGAGAGTGGTCTCAGGGCTCAACACCAGCCTCCCTCCAGGCAGATCTATGGACTAATCAGCACTTTTAGGTGCAATTCTTACCCTCCCTTGGTTGTACCCACTGGCTTCCTGCCAGCGCATGTCTTACCCACTAGGTGATTAGGGTAGATCTTGTCAAATACCCTGATGAAAGTAAGTATGGTTCTGATGCCTCTTCTTTCTACCAATCTAATATCCCCTTCAAAAAGGGGAATAAATGAAGACATGTTTTGTCTTCTGAGGTTTGGGGTTGGCTCTGAGTGATCTCTGCTTTTCTAAAGAGTTACAAAGAGTCTACTTAATCATCTGTTCAGTTGATGGGTTAAAGTGGTGAAATTGTGGGTTATTTCCCCCTTCGTTTCTATTATTATAATAATGTTTGGGGAGTAAATAGCTTTTTAAAATTCTGTTCTAGAATTCTGCCAGGGATAATTGTCAAGCTGACTGGCTTATAGTTTTTATAATATGCCCCTTTCCCCCTTTTTTGAGAATCGGGACAACTTTGTTCTTCTCTTGGCTGTTAACAGTTGTCCTATTCTCCAGGCTTTTTCAAAGGTTATTGACAATGGTTCTGGGGGTTCTTTGAGCAACCTGGGATGTGATTTGTCTAAGTCTGCAGATTTGAATTTTTTAAGGCGGGGTGGGGGAGTGGGGGAAGAACACCACACTAGTTTCTCGCTCTGGCTTTGCCCTTTCCTAGCTGAATGAGTGAGGGCTGGTTTTCACTTTATTTCACCTTAAATTTTTCCCAACTGGAAAGACATGTGGACCAGCAAAGGCTGAAAGCTCCTTCAAGTGTTGATGGTCTGTGTTCTCTGTCTCAAGTAATTGCACATTTTCTTGCTGAGTGTCTTCTTTCTCACGGCTCTCAACTGCAAGATAATTTGTTTTTGCTCCCCTCCCCTCCCCACTTTTTGAAGATACACTAGAGAGGGGTTTGGGGCTACACCCAGCAGTATTCAGGACTTTTTCCTGGCTCTGTGCTTGCGGATCACTCCTGGGGTGCTCCGAGACCACATGCAGTGCAGGGTTAGAGCCAGGATTGACGGTGTGCAAGACAAGTGCTCTATCGTCTGTGTTAAGATGCATGTTTTGAAACTTTCAAGTAAAACACAGTAGAAGGGCACTCAGAGTTCAGTGCTAGCAGGGCGGGCATGTTCCGCCGGCTTTATATCCAACTCCTTCCTCTCAGGTGGACCACACCCCCTCTTTCACGTGAAGACGCATCCCAGTCCTTTGCTAAGAACAGTTCCCTGAGCAGGGTGGTCTGCACGGTCATCTCTTAGTTCCATTCTTCCTTGTG
Source organism: Sorex araneus (assembly GCF_027595985.1). Lineage (NCBI taxonomy): Eukaryota > Metazoa > Chordata > Mammalia > Eulipotyphla > Soricidae > Sorex > Sorex araneus. The sequence continues at coordinate 85,574,143 of NC_073307.1, forward strand.
AAACTCAGTTCCGTGACCAGCTTCCCAGGTTCCTGCACGCAGCTTGCCCCTACCTCTGCGTTCCTACTGCGTGTCCTCTAGATCTTCTGGTACTTCAACAGGAGCATCCTTGTGGCATTTAGGTAACGCCGCATGCAACTCAGTTGGACCACGACAGATTTGCATTTTACACCTCCTGGGTGCATGAGGTTCGGCCCAAGTGTCCGGAGAGCAACCTGGAGCGTGTCGGTGGCTGGGTAGTGGATGCCAACTAGATGGTCAGATGTCTTCGTCAAATCCCTGAATGAATGATTTGAGGCTCTTCCTGTTCCTGGAGTGAGCAGATATCATTGGGCTGCACTAGCACGCGACAGGGACAAATGGAGACATTACTGGCGCCCGCCCGAGCAAATCGAAGATCAACGGGACTTCAAGTGATACAAGTGACCTCCTGGGTGCAGGTTCTGCCCTGCTTCTCCTCCTCCAGTCTGGGGGTGGGGTAGGAGACCCTAAGCCCTGGCAAGATGTTGAATGACTTCCACGCTATCAACAGTTTCTCTGAATCAGAATGTTTAGGTAACTCTCTAATAGATGGAAGGTTGCTTTTTCTTTTTTTTCTATCTCTCTTTGGGTCACACCCGGCTATGCACAGGGGTCACTCCTGGCTCTGCACTCAGGAATTAACCCTGGTGGTGCTCAGGGGACCATATGGGATACTGGGAATCGAACCCGGGTCAGCCTCGTGCCAGGCTAACGCCACGGTGCTATCGCTCCAGCCCCCAGAAGGTTGCTCCCCCCTTCCCCGCCCTGCCATCTGAGCAGGCATAATAAAGGTGAGAGCTCAGGTAGCTTGATGCTAGGAACCCCCTGAGCTATAAGACAGAAAAGGGGGGGTTAGAACACGTCTGAGAATGAGAAGCTGTAACTAGTTCACCTTCTTCCTCCGTTAGCACAGAGATGGGAGTTGAGGAAAGTTGCCAAATATACAAAATTATTCATTGGTTCAGCATCAAGTTCAAGTTTCTGGTGCCTCAGCTATCCAGATCTGATCTGTCCCATCTTAGCCAATGCAGCCTAAAGCTTTGGGTCCTTGAGTAGCTCATCCTTTATCCAACACAGTAGCACGGCTCCTCTTCACAATAAGACAGACACTTCTTTCACGTGCTGTATGTCCGAATTGACGTACACCCTCAGCAGACACAGGTTGTTAAACACATTGACCCCTGCACTGAAATTTGCACCCACTGATTCCAGAAACAGGATTGGAGCAAAACGCATTCATTCATTCCCTGGGCACACTGAGTGTCTGTGGGTCCCCGGAGTCTGGTGGCAGTGTTTGGGGTGGAGAGATGGAGAAAAGATACGGAAACTTTTCTGCTTGTCCCACGAAGTGACATCCTAGCGGGAGCCACTGGTGGGATATGCCGGTGACAGTCTGTGAGCTTCTCCCACTTCCCATAGGACTCATGGAATACACGACGCGCGTATTGTGCTGACCAGTCTTAACAGAGTGCCTCGGAAGTGTACGGTGGTCCTCATTGACCGTCGATGTAGGAAAAGACAGCGAGGTTGTCCCTGAGGAAAAACAACGCCTTTCCAAAAATGAGCAGGTCACAGGCCAGAAAAGAGGACTGGAGCAAAAAAAAAAAAAAGCATTCGTTCATTCCTTGGGCACACAGAGCCTGATGCGGCCTTCGGTGGTCAGGAGTGGAGGGATGGAGAAAAGATATGGAGATTTGCTTACAAAGAGCTCGTGGTGGGAGAAGGGGGACCCCCATGGCATGGGTAATGACAGTGTGCTAGGAGGAGCACTGGACTCTGAGATCCCCTTTACCTGGCTGGTGCTTAAGCAGAATGCAGGCAGGGGCCGTCCTAGGGTGGCACTCGTAAACTTCCCTGAAACATGCACACGTGTCTGCACGGGAGAGCGTACACAGGCAGCGTGCGCGTGAGAAATGAATTGATGACTTTATATGTCTGCCTAAGAGGTGGCCTAACATCTCCAGGGAAAGGTAGGGAATGGAACAGCCAAAGCAAGGACTGTTGGAAAAGAGACCTGCAAGCTTCCTAGTCACTCCCTGGTCACTGTCACTGTCACTGTCATCCCGTTGCTCATCGATTTGCTCGAGCGGGCACCAGTAACGTCCCCATGGTGAGACTTGTTGTGACTGTTTTTGGCATATCGAATACGCCACAGGGAGCTTGCCAGGCTCTGCCATGTGGGCGGGATACTCTCGGTAGCTTGCTGGGCTCTCCGAGAGGGACGGAGGAATCGAACCCGTGTTGGCCACGTGCAAGGCAAACACCCTTCCCGCTGTGCTATTGCCCCCTGGTATAGCCCTTTCTTTTTTTTTTTCCTTGTGCTTCCAAGTTTGTCTCCTTTTCTTTTTTTAATTTTTATTATATCACCATGTGGAAAGTTACAAAGTTCTCAGGTTTATGTCTCAGTTATACAATATTCAAACACCATCCCTTCACCAGTGCCCATATTCCACCACCAAAATCCCCAGTATACCCCCCGCCCCCCCCACCACCCCCAACTGTATAACTGATGAATTTCACTTCATTTTCTCTTTACCTTGATTACGTTCCATATTGCAAAACAGAATTCACTATTGTTGTTGGAGTTTCCCCCCAAGAAAGACAGCCCTACTAAGGAAGCATTTGATAATTGGTTTTCCATTAAAAGATTGTATGTTTTCAGTTTTTAGAAAAGGTCGCTCGGCCCTTTCAGTGTCCTGCGAGAGGGCGATGAGCACGGCGGTCCTGGGCCGACATATGTAAAGATGGAGTGAGTCACTCACGGAGGTGCGTGGGACCGTCCAACTGTGACAGCACTGCAGCTTCTTAGCGAGAAGCAAAAGCGAAAGTGAGAGGAGGAACCGCCTGGCCACACGCGTTGCTTGAGTGGAACGCGGAGCCCGGAAACTTGGCGCCTGTCACCTGACTTCCTTGAAGTGACAGCCATCCAGGTAGGGCACCGCCTACGCCACAGCTCTCCCCAGAAAGCACACCTCTCACCTCGTCCCTAAGAAGCCCGGGAAGGACCGCCGCCTCCCCCCTCCAATAAGGCCACCTTTTAACCTCCAAATCTGAGCCCCCCCGCCCCATTTTCCAACTGCACGTGGTTGTCAATCCCACCCTTCGGTCTGATCGGGACCCTGGGTGTCCCCAGTTTTTCTTCCCTACCCATTTTGTCTCCGAGGACTGAGAGGGACTCCTTTTCTCTCTTCTCTTACCCTGAGCAGAATCGTGTCAGCCACTCGCCCCCACCCCCCCACCCCGCCACGCCACCGCCCTGCCCCAGGGGGAGGAGACCACCCCTCCTTCCAGGGAGAAAATCAAGGAGGTCTAGGGGGTCTAAACACTTGTCCATACAGCTAGGAATGATCTAGATGTATTTGGCTGACCTGTGATCTTGAGCAGAAAGTGTGAGAGGGTTCCCACGAGGCCAAGTAATGAGGGGCACCCAGACAAAGACAGGGGCTGGAGCCCTTTCCGAAGACCACCCCTCTGGTTTTTGGGCGATCTCTCGCCCTACCAGTGGGGGTGAAGGCTCATCAGATCATGACAGGGGATTCCGGCACTGTGACCCCAGTTCTGCCTCTCACCCACTCTTGGGCTTGGGTTCAAGACCATCTCTGCACCTCCCTGTTTGTACCTATAAAGTAGGAATTGTGGGGCTGGAGCGATAGCACAGCAGGGAGGGCGTTTGCCTTGCATGTGGCCGACCCGGGTTCGATTCCCAGCATCCCATAGGGTCCCCGGAGCACCGCCAGGGGTAATTCCTGAGTGCAGAGCCAGGAGTAACCCCTGAGCATCTCCAGGTATGACCCAAAAAGCAAACAAAACAAAACAAAACCAAAAAACTAGGAATTGTGAATACCCGCCTCCTCAGTTGGCTTTTAAGCTTGGATCTGATCCTGTATGTGAGGGCCTCTGGCCCGAGAATGGCATATTTCAAGTTCTCAGCCATATCTGTTTAAATTCCATGAAGATGCATTTTTGCATTAAGTGAAGAGGTGGTTTCTCTAAATGTTCTTTTTCTGAAACTTAATATATCGATGAACTCACTTTGCTATGTATTAATAAATACTCATCTATTCAAAACACAAGGAAAGCAAGTTCTTCAGAAGTTCCTCCCCAGGCCTCCACCCCTGACCCACACCTCCTTTAGATATTTCTTTTCTGATTCTTTTTTTTTTTTGGGGGGGGGGTTGGGCCACACCTGGTGTTGCTCAGGGCTTACTCCTGACCCTGTGCTCAGGGATCATTCCTGACTGGGCTAAGAGGGCCAGTTGGGCTGCCAGGGGTCAAACCCAAGTCAGTCAAGGGCAAAGCCAGCACCTTACATCAATGTGCTATTGCTCCTACCCCAGATATTTTATTTCTAGTTTGTTATATCCCCACGGAATGGAGGAAGACCAAGTTTCTACTGTTACTAGGACTGTAGTCCTAGTAGTACCTGGGGTTGAGCCCATAAAAATTCATCTAACCTTGGGGCTGGAGCGATAGCACAGCGGGCAGGGCGTTTCCCTTGCACGCTGCCAACCCGGGTTCGATTCCCAGCATCCCATATGGTCCCCCCCCCGAGCACCACCAGGAGTAATTCCTGAGTGCATGAGCCAGGAGTAACTCCTGTGCATTGCAGGGTGTGACCTGAAAAGCAAAAAAAAAAAAAAAAAAAAAAAAAAATCATCTAACCTGGGTTGTCTTTATGACATTTTGAATGGTTTATTTATTTATTTATTTATTCATTTTTGCTTTATGGGTCACATCCAGAAATGCCCAGGGATGACCTCCTGGCTTTGCACTCAGGAATGACTCCTGGCGGTGCTTGGGATTCTGGGAATCGAACCCGGGTTGGCCACGTGCAAGGCAAACGCCCTCCCCGCTGTGCTGTGTCTCCAGCCTCAGACATTCTGAATGTTTTTTACTCTACTCTCTTCCTCTGCCTATCTTTTATTATTTTATTTTTATTGAGATAACATTGGTTTCCGACATCATATGTGTCAGAGGAGCACATATTTACATCTCTTCAAAATGCATGTTACCACGGCCCCTAGCCACAGCCACTCCCTATGTCTTTGGGTCCTCTCCATGCTGTACTCCCAACGTCCAAAAGAAGTAGACGTCTTTTTTTTTTTTTTTTTTAGTGTAAAAAACGTTTTACTGGCGCTTTAGCTCTGAAGACTTAATGAGTCCTTTTCTAAGAACATAAGAGGGGTAAATAGCAGGAGGGAGGGCACGGAGCTTTTTATTCTTCGGTGGCTGAAGTGTTTCGTCTGAGTATCCAGAAAGGCCTTTGTGAGTTGGTGCTATAAGGATGCTTTAGGGCCCAAAGCACAATGCGTGATTCTTTCCCCAGTGCCACACGGCCGCTCCCTGCAGGCACTGCTTCCAAGAGGAAGTGCTCGGGGCCCCTCCTGTTGAATGGGACCCTGTTACAGCGCTCCGCAGAGACACACATTTACAGGGTTAGAAGCATGTGGGAAAAGCAAATCAGAAAGAGAAAAAGGACCCAGGACTCCGTACCTACACGTCCTGTCTTACGTGGTCTTCGTAAGTCATCAACGCGTCCAGCCCAACAGCTCTGGAGATCTGGGGACACTATACATTACCAGTTCCCATTTTCTCATCCAAGGTCTTGTCAAGTGGTGGTAAAAAAAGATGCACGGAAGTTCCTGAAATGTCCTCCGACCTCTTCCATGTACCTCCCAGCTCGTCTGCAAGGAATACCCAAACCGATGGCCATGCCCACCTGCTACTGCTCGAACCTTTTTGCTCTGCATCATCGTCTTCTCCGTCGGCTTCTTTCCCAATGTGATCTTTCAACTGACATGTATTTGAAAAAACAAATGTCAAAAAAACAGAAATAACTAGTGCTGGCATAGATATGGGGTGGTGGTGGGGGGAATTGGGGATGTCCCAACTTCCTCTATGCTATTTACTGCTGGTGGGAATGTTGACTGTTTCAATCTATATGGAAAATTATATGTCACTGTCATCCCGTTGCTCATTGATTTTCGATGAGCACCAGTTCGAGCGGGCATCAGTTCAAGCGGGCACCAGTAACGTCTCCATTGTGAGACTTGTTACTGTTTTTGGCATATTGAATACGTCACAGGGAACTTGCCAGGCTCTGCCGTGTGGGCGAGATACTCTCGGTAGCTTGCCGGGCTCTCGGAGAGGGGAGGAGGAATAGAACCCGGGTCAGCCGTGTGCAAGGCAAACACCCTACCCACTGTGCTATCGCTCCAGCCCCCCAAAGAAAAATAAAATAAATCTAATGCTCTTTTTCTGGTTTTCTACTGACTCCTCAACCCTCTCTCTCTCTCTCTCTCTCTCTCTCTCTCTCTCTCTCTCTCTCTCACACACACACACACACACACACACACACAGAGGTTTTCTCAATGTGGATGTCTTTCTCTGCTCACGCCCTGGCATGTGCACATGTCCCCTCTTTCTCAGGACGCCCACCAGCCTCGATTTGAGCCCTCCGCATGGAGAGGAAGCTCCCATGGTCATTTTTCATGTGACTCTGCAGTCTTTGGCCTTGTGCTTGAAAGGTGTCTCCACTCGGTATCTTTTCAGATTGTGGCTGGAGCTAAACATTTGATCCTTGCCCCCCTTTCCATGGACCTTTGGACCTGCCTCTTCAAGTCCTTCCACTCCTCCATGACCCATTTTCGGTTTGCTGATGATATCAGCTTATAGAGTTATGACTTATTTCCGTACATATTCCCAATCTATCTATATCTTGTCTTTACGCCGATATCCTGGATGAATTGGCCCCATTCCTTGCAAAGACCACTCTGTCCACGAGCCACCTTCCCCTCTCACTGACAATTCCCTCCAACACTATCCTGAAGTTCTCCCCACTCTCCCTCCTCGCCTGTACCCCCTCTATAAGTACTCAGACACGCTCCCATCTTAAATACAACCCCCTGGGAAATCCCTTATCCCCTCCACATACCATCCTATTTCTCTATCCTCTGCACAGGAAACAACCTCTAGAACCTTATTTCTGTACTCACCATCCAATCTCTCGTCTCCCACATTCCCTACAGAACCCAATTCTTCTACTTGGGCTTTCCTGGCATTTCGTCCCTCCCATACATCTCCTCCGGTGGACCCTACCCCACACCTGGCCCTGTCCCAAGGTTTTCACCACCACGACCTAGGCTCATTTTCAAGTCCTCATTCGGCTGTCATGATGTGACAGAGGGGGCCAGAGAGGTAGTCTAGTGGGTAAGGCTCTTGCTTGCATGCTGCCGACCCGACCGACCGGGTTTCAATCCTCAGAACCCCGTAGAGTTCGCTGAGCCTGTCTGGAATGATTCCTGAGTGCAGAGCCAGGCGTAAACCTCACCATTACTTGGGGTGCCCTCCAAAATGAAAAACAAGACAATGCTGGCCAAGGTCACCATCTGGTCCTTTAAAATACTTTCCTGCTTGGTTTCTGGGAAGCCCCTCGTGGGGTTTTCCTTATTCCTTCTGGAGAAGCTTTTTCGGTGTCCTCGACTGGTCCCATTATGTCCCCGCTTCTGACGAGTCCAGTGCCTGGGGCCAGTGCCGGCACCCATCTTTCCTAATTACTGTCTCTTCCTTAGTGATCTCACTCAATCTATGGCTTTAAATGTAGCCAATATGTGCAGGACACCCACACGTGTGCGCACACATAACCCAATTGTCCCTTTGTAATCTGTTTCCATACTTAATAGGCGTCTGAATGTATTTCGAGCTGAACTGCTTGTTCATGTCTAGATCAACTCCCCCCAGCCCCCAGAGAGCTTTCACTGCCCTAAGGTTTTAAGGATTTTATGCAGAATTCTTGAGTATTCATGACTTCCTTACTTCTTTCTTTCCTTCTTTGCTCCCTTCCTTTCTTCCTTCCTTCTTCCCTCCTCCCCCTTCTTCCCTTTCTCATTTATTTCCTTCTTTCTTTCCATCATTCCTTCCTTCCCTCCCTCCATCCCTCCCCCCTCATCCATCCCTTGCTCCCTTTCCTTCCTTCCCTCTCTTCCTGTTTTCGTTCCTCCCTCCCTCCTTCCTTTTCTCTTCCTCCCTCCCTTCCTTCATCCCTCCCTTCCTCCCTTCCTTCTTACCTCCCTCCCTCTTTCCCTCCTCCCCTCTCTTCCTGCTTTCATTCCTCCCTCCCTCCCTTCCTCCCTCCCTCCTTTTTCTCTTCCTCCCTCTCTTCCTCCCTCCCTCCCTCCCTCCCTCCCTCCCTCCCTCCCTCCCTCCCTCCTTCTCTTCCTTCCTTCCTTCCTTCCTTCCTTCCTTCCTTCCTTCCTTCCTTCCTTCCTTCCTTCCTTCCTTCCTTCCTTCCTTCCTTCCTTCCTTCCTTCCTTTTTTCCTTCCTCTATTTAAAGACCCTATCTCTCCCGGACTCAGAGGTCTCCAATTTCTTCACCCTTCTTGAATGTTACCACAATAAGCAACTGACCTTATACATATATATACTTGTCTTTTATGGCTTTTTAATATACTTGGCTTTTTCATGGTCTCTCTCCTTACCCCTCCCACCCCCCAAAATGATAACAGGGCTTTTGCCTCACTTATTCCCTTGGGGATATTTATTGCCTAAAGTATGTCTGGAATACGGTTGAAACACACGAGGCCTGACATATGGTAGACGCACAATAAATTAAATCAATATGTATTAAATGACTGACTGGCTGACTGAATGGTTTCTCCGTCAAAACGATGCTCAGATTTTCCCTTATGTAAGGGGAAACGACTGGCGCTAGTCTGTGGCTCGCCCGTCAGATCCGTATCGCTGTGTTATCCCACGCGCTGGAATGCTGACAGGAACAGGGCCAAAACGAAAAGACAGGTTTCCCGAGTCCCAGACTAGGCTTTACTTCCCCACCGGATCTCTACAGTCTTGCCTAATTTTCATGTAATTTTTACCCTTTAAAGCACCTTAAGGGGCTGGAGTGATAGCACAGCGGGTAGGGTGTTTGCCTTGCACGAGGCCGACCCGGGTTCGATTCCCAGCATCCCATAGGGTCCCCTGAGCACCACCAGGAGTAATTCCTGAGTGCAGAGCCAGGAGTCACCCCTGTGCATTGCCGGGTGTGACCCAATAAAAAAAAAAAAAGCCCCTTAAAATGTTTTTTAGAGTTCGGCGTGATTCACAAACTGTCCGTCGCAACACCCCAACCTCACACACTCCACCAGAGTCCGTTTCCCCCCTCCTTCCCCGTGGGGGGCTTCCTCCATGTTTAAGGTTCTGTGATAGTGTCCAGCTGTGGCTGCACGCCTCGCCAGAGACAGGGGGAGCGCGGACGTTGTCCATCCCTGAGATTTCTGTTTAGACAAAGTGGAGGGGGGAGGGGCTTCTTTTCCGTATCCTCTGAAGGTGTGTGTGTGTGTTTTTTCTTTCTATTTTGAGATTTATTTAGGAGTCCTTGGAACAAGGCCGGTAGTGGGCTTCCGTGGTGGCAGCAGTGAGACACGGCTGCCAGGTTTTCCGGAAGCACAGGGAAGGTCGCCCATCCAGACTCCGGGAAGGCCTGGAGTTTTCAGCCACAGGGCCCCGTGTACCTGAAGTTTTCAGCGATTAGGTTCCCTGTGGCACTCAGTCCTGAGCGGTGGGGTCTGGCTGGAGGCGTGGTGGTGTCTTTGGGGGGTTGGAGCAGTCGCAGAGGCATTGCTAGGGCAGGTTCTGGCCACTCCCCTTCTTTTAATTAATTAATTAATTAATTAATTTTGTTTTTGGCTTTTTGGGTCACACCTGGTAATGCTCAGGGCTAACTCCTGGCTCTGTCAGGAGGAATCACTCCTGGCGGTGCTCAGAGGACCACATGGGATGCTGGGAATCGAATCCAGGTTGGCTGCATGCAAGGCAAACGCCCTCCCCGATGTGCTATCACTCCAGCCTCCAGCCCCTTCTAAGATCGCCTGGCAGGTCTCCACTGGGAGTGGGTATATGAGAAATGTTTGCCTGTTTTAAGCATCCTTTGAGGTTTTATGATCTTATGCAGAGTATTTCAAGTGAGTCCGTTATTGGGAATGGACTAAAGTTGAAGTCCAAAGGACTAAAGAGTTGGGAGGAGCAAAAGAAAACATTCTTTTTGGAAACTCAGGATTCTGGCACCCAATTTTTCAAGGCACAAGATTGTACTTGCATTGAGTGTAAGAGATGTATCTTTGATTTCCACAACATCTGCTCCCTTCTTTTCCATAGAGCAAAAGACTTTCTCTCTGAAATCAGGAGGAGGAGGAGGAAGAAGAAGAAGAAGAAGAAGAAGAAGAAGAAGAAGAAGAAGAAGAAGAAGAAGAAGAAGAAGAAGAAGAAGAAGAAGAAGAAGAAGAAGAAGAAGAAGAAGAAGAAGAAGAAGAAGAAGAAGAAGAAGAAGAAGAAGAAGAAGAAGAAGAAGAAGAAGAAGAAGAAGAAGAAGAAGAAGAAGAAGAAGAAGAAGAAGAAGAAGAAGAAGAAGAAGAAGAAAGAAGAAGAAAAAACCAATAAACAGTGGCATGAGCTGGGAACCGTATATATGCAAATAGGACCAAGTTGAGACTATCACTGAGGGGATAGGGATGAAGGCAGCCTAGAGATGCTTCTCTCTAATGGGGCTGCTCCAACTCAGAGTGGCTCTGGGACAAAATCCAGGAGAAAGAGTGACTTAATTTTTGGTTTTGGGGCTAGTCCCAGCTGGGCTGAGGGCTTATTCCGGGTTCTGTGCTCAGGGATCACTCTTGGTAGGTGCTCAGCGAACTCTGTGGGGTGCGAGGATCAATCCAAGATTAGCCACATGTAAGGCAAGTATCTGGTACTATAGCACTGTGGCACTTTCATCCTGTTGTTCATCAATTTGCTCGAGCAGGCACCAGTAATGTCTCTATTGTGAGACTTCTTGTTACTGTTTTTGGCATAATGAATACGCCACTGGGAGCTTGCCAGGCTCTGCTGTGTGGGCGGGATACTCTCGGTAGCTTGTCAGGCTCTCCAAGAGGGATGGAGGAATTAAACCTAGGTCGGCCGCGTGCAAGGCAAACGCCCCACCCACTGTGCTATCACTCCAGTCCAGGCAAATACCTTAAACTGTAAACTCAAATCTAGAATTTGACATACATCTAGAATTTGATATACAGCCTCCTGAATCAGAAATACTGTCCATACATTCGAATGTTTTCACTTTTGGAGGGTCCAGGGAAACCCCTCAGTGTTTCTCTAATATAAGGGCAAGCTACCTGCCTCAGCTGGCCGCTCACTCTCTGTGCTCTCTCTGGGATGGACGGTCCCATGAGTTGCTTCCCTACAACCTGTCTTGTAGGAGAAAGACCATAAGCAGGAGAGTCAGACCAAGTTGACAAAACAAAGTTCTTGGCTCTGCCTACTGGAGCGGGAACAAAGTCATTGCAAGTTACTTCACTCACGTTTCATTTTTTCCATCTCTAAGATTGAGTGCATGCTTCCAGGATTGATATGAAGACTACATGGAGTCATGTTTTGGATACTGAACATTCACTTCCCTCCTTTCTCTAATCTCTGCCCTCTCCCCTCTTTCCCCTTGCACAAGAAACTGGAAAGGATTGCTCTTCCACATTCTTACTTGAAGCAAGTTAAGCAACACTTTGGAAAAAATCGCTCATTTTATATTTTTCTAGGAAAATCGATCATGATCAACCCGAATACACAGGGCCAGTTATTTCTTGGATATCCAAAGAGGTCACACCACCTCTTGGTGAACGGTGCTTCTGTTTTGTTTCATTTTGTTGTTTTCCTGGGCCCGAGGATCAGAGGGCAAAGGCTGCATCAAAGAACCATTCTTTTCAGAATTGATTTCTGACACTCTAATCTCTGGAAGTCCTGACTCAGAAGCAAGAGAAGGCCCAGCGCTCACCGCGGAAACACAGCAACCTTCTCAGGCTTGCAAAGTGCCTGGCCTCAATGGAGAAGGAGAGGTGCAGAACCAGACAAGAAGAGCAAAGAGAGTCACAGGTTTGCAGCCACTGTCTTAGCAAAGTCCGGGGCTCAGAATGAGCTGAGACTTGCAAACAACGCTCAGGAAGAGCAAACCAGCTTTGTGCAAGTCGGTGCTGAGCAGGAAGAACAGGGAAGAGTCGGGGTCAGAGCGGGGGGATGATGGTGCAACACTGACAGATGAAAGATACAGCACCGAATCGCTCAGCTCCTTAGCTTCTATCTTTTGTATCTCCAAGAAGGATCTTCAGGCTAAAAGGGGGAGTGTAAACATGGTGAAGAGGGTGAGGACTGGAAGAACTTACAGATTTACTCACAGAGACATTGTCAGTGATCTTTCTGGAATCTCAGGAGCAGTGCAAAAATGATCAGTGGTGGGCAATTGTGTTGTCAAAAGGGGAAGGAGGAGATATATAAATATATGTGTGTATATGTGTGTGTGCATATAATATGCACTGTAGCACTGTCGCATTGTTCATTGATTTGCTCGAGTGGGCACCAGTAACATCTCCATGGTGAGACTTGTTGTTACTGTTTTTGGCATAATGAATACGCCACTGGGAGCTTGCCAGGCTCTGCCGTGTGGGTGGGATACTCTTGGTAGCTTGCCGGGTTCTCAAAGAGGGGCAGAGGAATCAAACCCGGGTCGGCTGCATGCAAGGCTAACGCCCTACCTGCTATGCTACATAACATATATGTGTACTTTGAAAAGCTTGCACTATTGAGTTTAGCTTTGATCTCCAGAAAACTTTAACCTGGGTTATTAAAGAGTTAGATCGTTATCACTTCTGAAAGGAAGTGGTCATCTCAAGAAGCCAGCACAAATTCATGTAGAACAAACCACATCATATGCGCATTGTTTCATCTTTGCTTTTTAATTTTCTTGTCTGAAAGGTTACCAAAGTACACCGGATTGTTCCAGAGTCTTTGACAAAGTTTCTTCAGGTCAGTTGAATAGATAAGAACTAGAATATCTTCACCTCAGGGATGGCACAAACTGGGGTAGATGGAGGAACCCCAAAAGCATCGCTTACTGAGTCAGGTCACCCAAAGGCACAAAGAGCCAGGTGTTTTACTGCTCCTTGTTCAAGTTCTGTGGTGTGAAAAATCCTTCAGTGACACAAAATCAAGGGCAATGTCTCAACACAGGCCGACCCAGAGCTAAGGGGCGTGAGCTGCAAGACAGACAGGGGATATGGTTGGCCTGAACCAGAAACCAAAACAAATACAGTGGAATTCAATGGAGGAATATGCTCGTCCTTTATTTCTGTTTAAAAACATTAAACCAACCTCTGGTATTTGAACTAGTGGCAATTGTTCAAGTGATAATGTCTTAAGGATGTGGGTTAAGGGGTAAAAGCTTGACATAAGCCAAAAATGAGAACATAGGTACTAAAACCAAGTTGGTTACTGAGCATGAACAGAAGTAAATATCCAGCCCAATGCTGGGGAAAGGTCATTGCCCCCTCCTCACCCCCTGACATCAGTGCACTGGGGCTTCACTTAGGGTACTATGCTTCTCCTTCATAGTAAGTCTTGTGGGTTTTTTACGGTGTTTTGTTTGTTTAGCGTACAGAAACAAAATAGACTCATTTCAGGAAACTTGGGTCTAGAGAAGAAACCAGAAATGGTATTTGATTTCCCCTTAAGAGTTATTATTTTGAAATATTGACTACTGTTACCATTTTGATCGGCACCCTTCAAGTCTTTTTTTCCCTTCTGTGTGGGATAGAGGCACGCCCAGGGAAGCCCTAGAAAGGGGACTTGGGCCAAGTTTCTCACTTTAATACTCAAGATAGAGAAGTGACCCCGGTGCCCAGTGGCAGGTGAGGGACTGAAGAAGGGGAGATTTCTAGAACTCATAACAGTTTAAATCTTGTCTCTGGTGACAATAGGAGATGGGACTGGAGGGGTGGGGTCAGGTGACATGAGTCAGAAGGAGAAAGATAGACGCTGGCTGATTGCACGCATTTGAGGAGTATGGAGAAGCAAAGGCTGTCATAGAGCAGATGGGATGAGAATGAACTTGAGCCTCTGAGCACAGAACTGAGGCTCCTAGAGAGGAATGGGTGAGAACCCAAGGGATCTTGCCTTGGGTGGGGGCTGAGTGGGGATGTTGACGTTGGTATTTTGGTAGTGGTGTGTTATGGTAACAGTGTGAAATTGTTTACAGATTGTCTTGCAAACCTGTGTTTCTTCAATTAAACAAAAAAGTTCTATGACATCTCGCCTTCCTGTGGATATACTTCAGTTTATTTAAATTCACTCACTCCTGGACACATGGAGGTCATGGTGGGCAGGCGGAATCTGGTTTTACAGGGGTCTCTGATAACTTGGGTGGACAGATTGATCAGCCACCCTGCTCAGATGTGGAGCAAAAAACTAAAAGCATCCAAACAGAATCAACAATTTCAAAAAAAAGTGTGAGCCTGTCTGACGACACTGCCTTCCGTTGGTCCATGGTTTGTGTATCAAAGCACTGCCACTTAATTCCTATGACTGAACTAAGTGTTTTGATCTTTGATAGGATAAAGTTCCCCAACATTTCTCCTCTCCATTGTCTTAACTATCCTCGCCTTTTATTCTCCCATATAAATTCAAGTCTGAGCGTTTGAAGTGCCATGAAATAAAACTTAATTTCCAGACTGAATATAACTGCATAGAATTAATGGAATTGGTTGCGTGGGGAGTTGATCCTATAGAGGCTTTGCTGCCATTTATTTAGTGTGGTGGGCTGTTTACTGCCTGACCCTCAGAAATACACCTAGTTCTCAACTGGGGAAACATGCCCCCCCCCCAACACCCGTTCCAAGATAGAGACTGGAAATCAAGCTCTTTCCGAGTTCCCCAACCTGGTGAACAAAGTTCCATCATGGACAGTAAGACACAACGGGAAACTTTTGGGGGAAAAAAGATGGGTAACAAGGCAGTAGACACAGGGCCAGGAATATTACTCCAGAGTTGGAAGCCTGCCTCATGAGCTGGGGGAGAGGGCAGCTGGAATAGAGAAGGGAGCACGGGGTCGGTGATGGTTGGAGGGATCGTTCGGGATGTGTGCTGAGAGTAGATGAGGGACCAAGCGTGATGGCCTCTCAGCGTCTGTATTGAAGACCATGATGCCCCGAAGTAGAGAGAGAGTATGGGGTAAATAGAAGCCACAGAAGCAGGGGGAGGGTTGGGATGGGGGCGGGGAGAAGGATACTGGGGATATTGGTAGTAGAAATTGTGCATTGGTGGAGGGAGGGGTGTTTGATCATTGTATGTCTGAAACTCAAACATGAAAGCTTTATAACTGTAGCTCACAGTGATTCAATAAGAAAGAAAGAAAGAAAGAAAGAAAGAAAGAAAGAAAGAAAGAAAGAAAGAAAGAAAGAAAGAAAGAAAGAAAGAAAGAAAGAAAGAAAGAGAAGGAAGAAAGAAAGAAAGAAAGAAAGAAAGAGAGAGAAAGAAAGAAAGAAAGAAAGAAAGAAAGAAAGAAAGAAAGAAAGAAAGAAAGAAAGAAAGAAAGAGAAGAGAAGGAAGAAAGAAAGACAGAGAGATAAAGAAAGAAAGAAAGAAAGAAAGAAAGAAAGAGAGAGAAAGAAAGAAAGAAAGAAAGAAAGAAAGAAAGAAAGAAAGAAAGAAAGAAAGAGAAAGAGAGAAATAAAGAAAGAGAGAGAGAGAAAGAAAGAGAGAAAGGAAGGAAGAAAGGAAGGAAGGAAGGAAGGAAGGAAGGAAGGAAGGAAGGAAGGAAGGAAGGAAGGAAGGAAGGATGGTAAAAATGGCTGCATGAAGGGCTATTCCTTTTATTTCCTTTCCAAGAAGGCCACGTGAAGGTGGTTTAGCCATCCAAGACATCCAAATTACACCTGTAAAGACAAGCCACGAGAATGAGAAGTCCCGCTAGAGGCATTTGATAGACAGTATGGACTAATGGCTCTTGTGTTGCATATGGTCAGCGCTGTTCCAATCCCAAGCATCACATGGCTGTCCAAATTTTTCTGGGTGCATTCCTAGAGGCCCTGGGTGGCACAACAGTCTTGGCTCTCACATTGAACTACCAGCCCAGTTGGTTAAAAATGACAAGAAATGGGGCTGGAGTGATAGCACAGCAGGTAGGGCATTTGCCTTGCATGCAGCCGACCCGGGTTCAATTCCCAGCATCCCACATGGTCCCTCAAGCACCGCCAGGAGTTATTCCTAAGTGCAGAGCCAGGAGTTAACCCTTGTGTATCGCTGGGTGTGACCCAAAAAGAAAAAAAATAGACAAGAAGGCCCCCTGGGTCTTCTTAGGCCCCTCATTTAAGCCAGGACTAGCCCCTGAACACCACCACTGTGCCCCCACACCAAATAAAAATAAGTATTGTAACGTTGAAGACTCCCCTGCTTGGGCACCCATTCTCAACCTGGGCAAGCATCCCTACTCACCCCTATTCATACGCTTGGTCTTTTTTCACTTCTTTCCATATTATTCCTCTTCTTTCTCCACAGGCACAATAGACACTTTACACTTAAGTCTTTTGTTTTGTTTTGTTTTGGGGGGGTCACACCCAGCTTTGTGTTCAGGATCCAACTCATGACTTGTGCACACAAAGCTTATGCTTCAGAGCTGGATCGATAGCACAGCGGGGAGGGCGTTTGCCTTGCACACCGCCGACCCAGGTTTGATCCCCAGCATCCCTTAGGGTCCCCTGAGCACCGCCAGGAGTAATTCTTGAATGTAGAGCCAGGAGTAACCCCTGTGTATCGCTGGGTGTGACCCAAAAAGCAAGAAAAATAAAGCATATGCTTCTGCCTTTTCCAAATATGACACTTTTTTCAAATCATGTTTCTATCATTTTCATCTTTTAATATACAAAATACCTCTTATTCTCTAAGTGTAATCTGTTGTGGGTTACTAGGTAAGCAACTGATTTCTTTGTTGATGTTGTAGAGTCTAGCTAGCATCACTCTCATTAATAGATTGTCCATAAAATCTCTTACAGGCTATCCTATCCCCCACAAATAAAGAGAGTTTTCCTCTGGCTTTAAAACACTTGCATCTATTATCTGTTTCCTTTATCTCCTTGTCTCGGCCACGACTCCCTGGACAGTATTGAAAAGCAACAACTACGGCAAGCCACTCTGTGCCCCCCTGACTCGAATAGGAATGCTTATTAACTTCCCCCTTAATAAGGGACCCTCTGCACGGTGCAACTCCAGGGAGCCACTTATGTTGCTTTGCCATTCTGTGTGATTTCTAATATGTTTTTATAAATATTCCTTATCAAGTTAAGGCTGCCCTTCTTAAGACTAAGTTTGCACCACTAGACTCAGCTGCAAGCACACCAAGAACACACACACACACACACACACACACACACACACACACACACACATGCACAAAGACTAAAGAGGCAGAAGAGAAATGTATTCTTAAAGCTTAAGTGGATGAAGAGGTAATCAGTCCAGAGCACGAATAGTCCAGTCCAGTCTCAGGGATGCAGGCAAGTTCCTGTTATCTGGAGGTCCTGTCATCTTTATAATGAAAGTGCAGGAATTAATTAAGCTTTTCTCACGAGAGGAAGAAAAGGTGTTTGATAGAATTTACTACTGACGTGTTTTTAAAAATACGAAATTAGGACTAGAAGTCCTAATTAGGGAAAAGTGTTCATGTCACTCCCATATTTATTCTTTTCTTTTTTTCCCTTGTGAAAAAAAAAGGCCAATCCTTTCTTCTGAAGTTTCCCTTGTATCTGCCACACTTACCATTTTCTCTGAAGATTTCTTTAGTCATGTGGCTCTATTTCCCTCTTTCTTACATCTCTTTTCTTGAGGGTGAGTTTCTCTTGATTATTATTATTAGGTTTTTGTTTCTTATTTTGGTTCAGTTTTAGGGCCACACCCGCCCAGGTATGCTCAGACTTACTGCTGGTTCTGTGTTCAGGGATCACTCCTGACGGTTCCGGGTTCGAATACGGTCTGCCAAGTGCAAGTCGAGCACCTCATCCCTCTGTCCTTTCTATCTCTCTGGCTCCTCTCCTGATGACTCTTGCTAGATACTTTTAACTTTATTCCAAAACCCATGTTTTGATTCACCTGTCGTGTTTATTTGCAAATGCGTTCGTTTCTCTTTGACCTTGATCATTTCCGTCCACCCCTTGAAAGCTCATTCTGACTTTCACCCTTGTTTCTTTAATCGACAGGAAACTTGTTTAGTCATTCCGGGTGCAGAGAATCAACAAACTGAGCAAATGCAAAATTCATGCTCTGCACGCAGGACGCAAGGATTTGCTCCCAGATACTTCATGGTCCCTGGAGCACTGCTGGGAGCTATTCCTACACAGAGCTGGGCAAGGCTGGGTGTGGGCTCAAATATTTATAAATTTATTTTATGTTCTGATGATACCTCTTAATTCTAGGCTAGCTGCATTCCAAGAGTTATATTATTATTTCATGTCTACTTGGTTTGAATTATTATAGATTTTCTGTTGATGTTTCCTCTTGAACCCCGAAGTAATTTAGGAGGGCATCTCTAATCATCCAAACATGTTTTTCAAGAAACAAAAAACATGGGCCAAGGGCTGGAGTGATAGCAAAGTGGATAGGGCGTTTGCCTTGCATGTGGCCGACCCAGGTTCAATTCCCAGCATACCATATGATCCCCTGAGCACCGCAAGGAGTAATTCCTGAGTGCAAAGCCAGGAGTAAGCCCTGTGCATCACCAGGTGTGACACCCCCCCACCAAAAAAAAAAACAAAACATGGGCCAGGGCAACAGTATATCAGGTAGGGCACTTGCCTTGAATGTAGCCAACCCAGGTTCAATCCCCAGGACCCCATATGGTCCCCCAAGACACGCCAGGAGTATCCCTGAGCACAGAACCAGGAGTTGGATACACAGAAGTGAGCCCTGAACACCACTGGGTGTGAACCCCCACCTCCTGCAAAGAAAGCAAACTTACCTTGTGTTTTAGCTTATAAAAGCTGGGGGCTGAAGTGATAGCACAGTGGGTAGGGCGTTTGCCTTGCATGAGGCCGACCCAGGTTCGATTCCCAGCATCCCATATGGTCCCCTGAGCACTGGCAGGAGTAATTCCTGAGTGCAGAGCCAGGAGTGACCCCTGTGCATTGCTGGATGTGACTCAAAAAGAAAAAAAATGCAAAAGCTACCCATTTTCTTCTCAAATTTAGGCATATAGTATACATACACACTGTAGCACTGTAGCACTGTCATCCTGTTGTTCATCGATTTGCTCGAGCGGGCACCAGTAACGTCTCCATCGTGAGACTTGTTGTTACTACCTGTGGTGTATTCGATATGCCAAAAACAGTAACAACAAGTCTCATACATGCACAATAGTCAGAAAATATGTTTTACACAAATTCTTGGAAAATTTTTAAAATCTTATTTGTCATATGGTCAGATTTTCAAATGCCTTTTGTCAATATGAAAGTAAATTGTAATTTTTTCGGTCATACCAGCCAGTACTTGGCGGTTACTCCTGAAGAGTTTGGGGACCATGCAGCTCTGGTGATTAAAGTCAGGCTTCCCATGTGCAGTTGCCTGGCCCTCTCAGCCATTTCCTGAGTTCTAAATTATCATCTTTATTTAGTGTGTGCAGGATTTCATATACAGCTAATGAGCAAAGGTAGACATGGTTCCTTCAGAGGGTCTATTGTTTAACAACATTTAATTTTTTTCTATTTGAAAAATCTCCTAATCCATGTATACAATTATCAGTTATTCCCTTTCATCTAATTTGAAGGTCATAATTGCTTCATCATTTGGGCTTTTGATTTTCGGGTTAGGATGGCGCAGCAGGTAAGGCACTTGCCTTGCATACGGCGGACCCAGGTTTGATCCCTAGCACCTCATATAGTCTCCCAACCACCCCCAGGAATTATTCCTGAGTACCACTAGGTATGTCCCCCGAACCAAAAACACTTTGATTTTCAACCCTCTAGGCTGATACTGTTTTGAGGAGAAGCTTTCATGTAAGTCACATATGATTAGATTTCTGGTCTCTCTCCATTCATTTTGTTGATGTTGCTTGGGGCTTACTCCTGGCTTTGCGCTTTTTGTAGCGACATAGACTCTCTAAACAAAGTGGAACCTATGTCTTCGTTCTCCATTCTTGAGTTCCTGGTCTTGTCTCAATTGTGACCTGTGCGCCAAGGAACGTTCGCAAACGGGATTCAGACAGATTAAGAATTGATTCTGTATTGAATGGGAGGAATCCAGAGACCCTTACCCCATCACCTGAACAGCCTGGTCTAACCTCTGGGAAAGTGAGGCTATATAAAAAGAGAGACTCTGACCACCCCAACCACTCCTGGGAGCATCCTGGACATGCAAAAGAGGACATTTGGGACCACTTGGCTCCACCCACGTCAGATCACCAGCATCAGCCAGCCCAGAGTCCTTGGCTTTATAAAACAGCAGAGATTTGTTTTGTAAGGTGTGGGGATGGTTTGCGTGGAAACCCAAGAGTTCACTACCTAGATTGTTCCATTTTACCCTGTGTTCGTTCCCGATTTTTGTTATTTAAAAAGGAAAAATAGGGGCCAGAGCGATAGCACAGTGGGTAGGGCATTTGCCTTGCACGAGACCTACCCGGGTTCGATCCCCGGCATCCCATATGGTCCCCCAAGCACCGCCAGGAGTAATTCCTGAGTGCAAAGCCAGGAGTAACCCCTGAGCATCGCTGGGTGTGACCCCCCCAAAAAAGGGAAAAATAAGACACACGGAAAGGGGGACCAAACCAAGAGTACCGAGGGTAGGGGGTGAAGTGCTTGCCTGCTATGTGACTGACCCAGGTTCTATACCCGGCAACCCATACGGTCCTTGGAGTCCTGCCAGGAGGGATGCCTGAGTGCAGAGACAGGAAGAAGCCTTGAGCATCTCCGCGAGTGTGCAATACATTGGGCACAGGAGAGGATCCCCCCCAGCAGTGCTCAGGAGTCACCGCCAGCAATATTCTGCCAATCAGAGTGGCAGTTCACTGTAGGACCCAAGGGTGCTGCCCAAGCCCTGTGGTGTTGGGGACCATCTGGGCTACACTGGCAGTGCTGGGTGGGACCATCAGAGCTGCACCCAGTGGTGTTGACAAGACTTGATCCCTCTTGGAGGGAGGTTAGATTCTTAATGAATCTAACTTCTCTTTCATCTCCGTAATCTTCTGACACCTACCATGGCCGTCTTGTCAGGTAGCGTCCAAAAAAATTATTTTCAGCCAGAGTGAGTTATATTAATATATTGGTTGTTCATTGGTTGTTCTGCATTGGTTGTTTCTCTTTGCATTCATTTTCTCCATTTTCTTTCTAAAGTTTGCAGCCTACCCGCTTGCATGGGAGACTTGTGGTTCAGTTCTAGCTAGTTTTATTGGGTGGCATTCCCTTGTGCCCAGCAGAGCCATTTTCTGGATGTTTCTATGCAGTTCCCTGGGCCCTCAGTTTATAGCCAGCCTTCACTCGCTTTCCAGGGCTGCTGGCCTGCGCTGATCATAAAAATATTACAGTTGGTCACAGGGCCTGGATCAGTTCCTAGTTAGGAGGCTGGAACTTCGATGTGTCCCAATTTCCCTTACCCCTAACTTGTGAGAGCATCTCACCTGGCCTTTTGAGACTGCAACTGCTTCTAGCAACTTCTGACAGATACTCGGTGGCTGTTACTCAGAGGGTATAGGCTCTATTTCTCCACTCCCTGATTGGGGCCATTGCCACCCCCTGATTGCAACAGGTTATAAAGAAAGAGGAGCCCGGGAGATAGCTCTAAAGACCAGAGAGCAGACTCTGCATTTGGAGGCTCCGAGTTCAATCTCTGACCCCACTGGGGCCCTTAGCACTGCCAGGTATAGCTCCAGCGTTCCTGGCACAGTGGGTCTGAGTCACGAACTGAGCCATGAGTCATCGGGGCTGCTCAGCTAGGCCGGGGACCCCCGCGCATTTCTGGAGAGCCACTTCCCCTTCCCCCAGAAAAAAAAATTTTTAATTTTTTAATTTGTGTTTATCTTCTTGGGTTTGCCTTTTTCTGTTTTTTTTTTTATTATTTATTTGGGGATATGTGTCCAGTGGTCACACAACCAGTTGTGCTCAGGGCTTACTTCTGGCTCTGTGCTCAGGGATCACCTCTGGCATTTCTCTGGGGACCATATCTGGTGCCAGGCATTGAGGTTGGTTGTGTGCAAGGCAAGCACCTTACCCCCCCATACTATCACCTGATTTAACCCATGTATATCCTCCTTGTCTTTCAGTGCCTCGTAACTTAGAACACAGGGAATATGTAGAAATATAAAATGAATAAGGTGTCCTTGACCAGAGATTAGTTATATATCATTTACCCCTATTTTTTCCCCTTGGTTTTGGGGCCACATTGGCAATGCTCAGAGCTTATTCCTGGCTCTGTGCTCAGGGATCACTCTTAGTGGAACTAAGGGGGGCACAGAGGGTGCCAGGAATCAAATCATGATTGGCCATGTGCGGGGCTAGGACCCTACCTGCTATAGTATTTCTCAGACCCTCATTTCCCTCGGAAAATGGAGATGTAAGTTGCTCTCCATTCAGAGCGACTTCCCACACCACTGAGAGGCCTTACTCCAAATTCTATTCACACACACACACACACACACACACACACACACACAAACAATATTCATCTGAGAAGTTGCTCTCAGTCCTTCAGGAGTTCTTTATTTCTTCTCTGTGTCACACACTCCAAATGCATGGCCAGAGAAACAACCCTCGGGTACATAAGACTGAAGCACAGCATCCAGCTACCTCCTCGTTCAGCTGTTTATCTAAGTGTCGGCTCTGAGCAAGTGTTATATGCTTCTTCTTTTTTTGTTTTAATAGGGGTCCAGGGTGAGGGGTAGGGACTGGGGGCCATGCCTAGTGGTGCTCCTGGCTCTGCACTCAGGGATTATTCCTAGCAGGGGGCGGGAGACCAGATGGGGTGCTGAGGATCGAACCCAGATAGGCTGTGTACAAGACAAGTCCAGACCCACTGTACTCTTTCTCTGGCCCCTACCTATCCAACATTTTATTAAATAAGGGGTGGACACAGTTTCTCCATGACATTTGCCTTTGAAATGAGTGAAGATCATGCCCTATGCCTTTTGCAATACTGTTTTTTTTTTTTTTGCAAAGATCAAGGCAAGATGCTGAGAATCAAGCGATCTCATTTCCTTTTTTCAGTTCTACAGTGTTTTATAAAACAGACAAGAGAGTTAAGTTTGGCCTCTCTTTCCTATTTTAGGTAAGTTGAATATGCCGGGGTGTGCGGGGGGAAACACTAAATTACTTCAAGCTCTAGTATGTCTAAATGTTTTAACAGCCATAAAAACCTGATTGTACTTCTCTATTCGTGATGTTTCCAGTTTGGGAGAAGAGTTACCTTTTAGGGTTCCTTTCTGACAAGGAGAAGATCATTTATCAAGGAGCATGGTACCAAACGGCTTAGTTTTTTGAGTAAAAATATTTACCTAATTGTCTAATTTTTCTGGAATCCTTTGGGATAAGATTTCTTCCCCAGCAACAGAATGCAGCCTCTGTGACATAGAAACACACACACACACACATTCACTCACACACGACGAAAGGATTTCAGTCTGGTGGGAGTTGGGATTTTTTTTTTCCCCCGCCAACTCAGTTGCGTGAATTTGAGCAAAAACAGAAATTCAAGTGAGTAGCCGTTTTGTTCTAAAGCCATGCTAAATCCATCACAAATCTGTATCTCTGCTAGGGAGAGACACTAAGCCATTGTAACAAGTAATTAAACAAACAAATTTTAAAAATCCCCTAAAACCACAGCCTTCTCTGGTGCCAGTCTCCACCCCTTTTCCTCAAGGCACCCCCCCACCCCCCCAGCCCCCTCCACGCTCAAACCCATGATCTCCTCCAGCACAAACCACACTCATCATGTCCAGCCACTGCCATGGTCCGATTCATTCTGTCCAGCACTGGGCATGGGGTGGGTAACGTGTGGGAAACTCAGGTGAGAGGGGTTGAGAGGGGAGTTTGAAGTTGTGCTGGATTTCAGAATGTTGCTCCTTAATTGCACCAGTCATCCAAAAATCTCAGACATCCCGACATGCAACTGATGTGGGATTTCTTCTTCTCCATAATGATTCATTTTTTAAAGTCTAAGACTATTTCTCAAAATTACTGTTTCACCCTCCCCACATTCCTAACTGGAGCCCAAAACTTTATTCATTTGGGGAGAAAAAAAAGATTTTTTTTAATAGTGACCTGGAGAACGGTCTTGAAGCAGTTCAGTTCAGCAATACTGCCCTGAAGTTTCCATGCTCAACCCAACGAGACGGGGGCCACCAGGGGGATCGAACTCAGAGCCCTATTCATGCTCCACCACTTTGAGTCACCTCCCACCCCAGTTCCTGAAAAATGTCTTTCAATAGAAATTTGCTAAGTGCTTACTCAACTCAATGCTTTGTTTCCTGTGGACACAGAGGTTGACTCCATGATAGACCCTTGGCTACAAGTTCAAGTTTGGCAATTCAGAAATTATGAATCAATTTCACCATCTCCAAGAAAACACCTCAAGTTGACCACTTATCTTTTCTTTCTCCTTATTCACTAAGTATTTGAATGACTCTGGTATATCCCAGAGAAAGAGGGTGAAAGATGACATGGGTTTGGGGGTTTTTTATTTATTTTTTTTCCTTTGCTTTATACAGAAATAAAACATCTGGAAGCATCTTTTGTTCAATGGTCTTGATCTTTCATACTAAGCAACCAAAAATTTTTGGCAGGAGGAGTTTTGGGGGAATCACACTCGGCAACGCTCAGGGGTATTCCTGGCTCTGTGCTCTGGAGTGACCCTTGGCAGTACTCAGGGACCAGTGTGGTGCTGGAGATCAAACTGAGGCCAGCTGCGTGCAGGACAAGCTCGTCACCTCCTGTACTATGTATCCAGCTCCACCAAGAAACTATGAATTTTTTCAGATAAAACAACGACATGATCACCATTAGAAGAAAGAAGCACTGCTTAAGTGTGGTCTTCCAGCCCGTGTTCTACCTTGAATACGTATCTCACTCACGTGTCTCTATGCTTCTTTGCTTTCTTATTTCCACTCTGAAGAAACCTGTTTCTCACTCATGTACCTCTCCCTTTCTCTCTCTTCACATCTTTCTAAAACGAGTTTTGATAAAAACTACCTTGCTTCACCAGAAGAAGAAGAGAAGGGGGAGGAGGAAGAAGGGGAGAAGGAGGAGGAGAAAAGAGGAAGAAAGAAGAAGAGGAAGAAGAAGAAGAAGGAGGAGGAGAAGAAGAAGAAGAAGAAGAAGAAGAAAAGAAGAAGAAGAAGAAAAGTAGAAGAAGAAGAAGAAGAAGAGGAGGAAGAAGAATAGGAAGAGGAAGAGGAAGAAGAGGAGGAAGAGGAGGAGGAGGAGGAGGAAGAAGAAGAAGAAGGAGGAGGAGGAGAAGAAGAAGAAGAAAAAGAAAAGAAGAAGAAGAAGAAAAGTAGAAGAAGAAGAAGAGGAGGAAGAAGAATAGGAAGAGGAAGAGGAAGAGGAAGAAGAGGAGGAAGAGGAGGAAGAGGAGGAGGAGGAGGAAGAAGAAGAAGAAGAAGAAGAAAAGAAGAAGAAGAAGAAAAGTAGAAGAAGAGGAGGAAGAAGAATAGGAAGAGGAAGAGGAAGAGGAAGAAGAGGAGGAAGAGGAGGAAGAGGAGGAGGAGGAGGAGGAAGAAGAAGAAAAGAAGAAGAAGAAAAGTAGAAGAAGAGGAGGAAGAAGAATAGGAAGAGGAAGAGGAAGAGGAAGAGGAAGAAGAGGAGGAAGAGGAGGAGGAGGAGGAGGAGGAAGAAGAAGAAGAAGAAGAAGAAGAAGAAGAAGAAGAAGAAGAAGAAGAAGAAGAAGAAGAAGAAACTGCCTAAAATATTGTTATCAGATATTAAATTTGAACATTGAGTTTAGTTTCATTTTAAATCACAGTTACAAGTATCTTCGAGGTATGAGGCACTTTGTCAAGTTCTAGAGTGACTATCCAGTGGAAATGGAGTGCAAGGCATAAGTCATTTTAAAATATCTAGTAGCCACATTAAAGCCATTTTAAATAAATAGGTGAATGCGGTTGTTGGTTTTGCCAACAACTTTCAATATCCTGTCCATCTCCTGCCCTTGAATGTCAACCTCCTTGTCCCTCCAGACCCTCTTGTGTGTCAGCCTTCCCATCCTTGTCTTCTCCAAGCATTCTCTCTGTCGGCTGGTGTTTATTATCACCTTCCACTGTGGCTTGTTTCTTGGGAAGAAGCAAATGCAGTGATGGCTCATCAGCCCTGGGCATGTCCTCAGTGTCAGTACAACTCTCATGCCTTTGACCCTGGTAATTTTCTCTTTATGGAAAACCATTTCTTTTCTATATTCACTCTTGGTCTCATTGGGTTTTTCATATTTCAGCTCACCGCCTCCTTTCTCCTGTGGTTTCTCCCCAGCCTCCTCCCCTACCTATCCATCTCTCATCTCATGCCCTTCCTGCTAGAATGCCTGCTTTAGTTTCTGAAAGGTAAGCTGGAGGGGTTCCCTACAAAGCAGAGAGATGGATGAGCATGCACATGTCTGTGGTGGCCTAGAAGAGGCCACCAGGGACTGGAGCGATAACACAGCGGGGAGGGCTTTTGCCTTGCACGCAGCTGCCCCGGGTTCAATTCCCAGCGTCCCATAGGGTCCCCTGAACACGGCCAGGAGTAATTCCTGAGTGTAGAGCCAGGAGGAACCCCTGTGCATCGCTGGGTGTGACCCAAAAAGCAAAAGGAAGGAAAGAAAGAGAGAAAGAAAGAAAGAAAGAAAGAAAGAAAGAAAGAAAGAAAGAAAGAAAGAAAGAAAGAAAGAAAGAAAGAAAGAAAGAAAGAAAGAAAGAAAGAAAGAAAGATAGAGAAAGAAAGGAAGGAAGGAAGGAAGGAAGGAAGGAAGAGAGAAAGAAAGAAAAAAAGGAAGGAAGGAAGGAAGGAAGGAAGGAAGGAAGGAAGGAAGGAAGAAAGCAAGAAAGCAAGAAAGCAAGAAAGAAAGCAAGAAAGAAAGAAAGAAAGAAAGAAAGAAAGAAAGAAAGAAAGAAAGAAAGAAAGAAAGAAAGAAAGAAAGAAAGAAAGAAAGAAAGAAAGAAAGAGAGAAGAGGCCACCAGAGGATTCTAGTGGAAAAAAAGGGGGGCTGGTGAGAAGTCTGAGAAATTAGAGAGAAGAAACTCAAGAACTTGGGTACCAGGTGGAAATGTCTCCTTTTCAAAGGGGTGAAGGGGAAGGACCACCTCTGAGCTGCCTCTGAGGGTAGAATGGGAGTGGGTGGGGCTGGGAGGGGTGTCTCTGAGCCTTTGGCCACTCTGTGGTACCCAGGAACCATTTGGCTCCATGCCCAGGGACTTCCTTGGGCTCCAGATGTCCAACCTTCCCTCCTTATCATTCACTCTGTCCTTGTCATCTGCGTCTTCAAGGTCACCCCTAAACAGGGACAAGCTCTTTTGGGCCTTTCAAATACCACCCACATTATACCTCTGTGTTTAGCCCTCCTAATTTCACATGTTCACCCTGTCCTTGCCCCACTAAATTCATGCATGTTCCCCCTGTCCTAGGAGCTCACGTGATGATTCGTCCATAGATTCAAATTCCAACCATCAACATATTCCATCTCCACTTCCTGGTTTCCTAATGCTCCCAGTTTCCATTAGTATGATCCAAATATTGTTGGCCCCTCATTTTTTTAAAAAAGACCCTTGAGGCACTAAATTGCATGTACCAAGACAGCCCTTGGACGAAACATCTCGAGAGGAGCAAGACGATAATAGCCTGTCACTGAAGATAAATGCGTTTGCTCTTTGGGGGTCAGCTACCTATTGGGGGTGTCATCCGTGTAGGCAGGGTGAAAGAGGTCGTGGAGAACTCACTCGAGGGACCCCCACATTCTTCCTCTCTCATTGCCCTGGGTCCTTGCAAACACCATGCACCGACCTGGCTCCCCCCGGGTGTATTTTCATCTGTTTATTTTGCCATTCACAAAGAGAAGGAGGCTGTCTTGGAGGGTGGGTTCAGGGGGGTCAAAGAGTCTCGGCTCCCTTGACCCCTTTCCCAGCCCCCGACGTCGCGGGATGCCAAGCCGACTGGGAAAGATTTATACTTATTTTTCTATAATGGAAAACTCATTGCAGGACATGGAGTTACTCACTTTGATTTGTTTTCTTTGGAAGAAGCAGCCCGGTGGAGGCGGCGGTGCAGCAAGCTGGGTCATTAATATGGCAGCAACAGCAACAAAGATCTTTCCAGCCGCTGCCTGTAAACCGTGGATAAAGTTCAAGCATTGATTCTGTTTGAGGCCTCCCAGTGTCTATAAAAGCCCAGCACGATTATATGATCAGTGTCAAGACCCACTTTCCCCTCTTTGTGCTCCGGGATGCATTTCCTTGCTCTCTGTCCCTCGGTGTTGCTTCTGCAGCTGCTCTGGCTTTAATAGCAACCCAAGGCATACACTATTGGAGTGTTCCTTGGGCTTTGTTTTAAACATGGTTTTTTGCTTGTGTTAACTACCGCCTGGCTCTCTGACACCCGTGAATGGGGCTATGCGGGGCTGTCAATCAACAACAATAATAATGCCATCTGGGTTTGAATAATACTAATGAGAAGAAGAAGAAGAGGGTTACTGTGTATTAACATAGCACCTTTGTCCCAAAAGCTCAGAGGGCGTTTGGGGTATCATTCATTCATGCTCTCAGCACTGCTTGGCAGTAGATACTATGATCCCACCGCGGGGGACGGAGACACAGAGAGGGCAAGTGGCTGGCCCTCGGGTCACACAGGAAGTCAACTAGGGCAGACAGCAGAGGGGCAGCCAGTGCTCCAAGGCACAGGCCCCACACGACCATTCCCCCATGGGCATTCTCCCTGGGCGTCTGCCTTGGAAATGGAGCCATGAAAAGAGCTCTTGGGCCTCATTGTGGAAGAAAGAAAAGGAAGGGAGGGAAGGAGTGTGCAGGGCAGACCATGAAGAACCCCGGGATGCTGACCAAACCGTTCTGTGGAGGAGAGATACTAATCCAGTTCTCTGGAAGCACCTAAAGGAGCTGGAGGCAGGCATGGGTCAGCAGGATGGTTATGGCAGATAAAAGTAGAGGCAGAGGGGGGATAAAAAAAGAGCGCTCCCAAGTGGGAGAGAAAGTGAGATTTGGTCTTGGAGGCTAAATTGGGACCACAGACTTCCGGAAGGAAACATACCACAGAAGGCACCCAACAGTTCCCTGTTTGGTTCAAAATCCCCTTCTGCCCTGGTCGAGTCACCCCAGAGGCAAGTCCTGCCCCCCTCTCTCCCATCATAACTCCCATGGTGTGTGGAGGTGGGGGTGTTAGGGGGAGAGAGAGGGGGCCAAGCTGACATTTTAAATCAGTTAAAATGTCTGTTGTTGTTATTGTTGTTTGGGGGAGGGGTGTCGCACCCAGCAGTGCTCAAGGGACAACTCCTGGTGATGCTCAGGGGATCGACCATACATTGTACCGAAGAGGAAATCTGTGTCAGCCATGTGCAAGGCAGGCACCTTAGTCCCTTTCCTCTCCTTCGAGCCCTAAATCTTTACGGGTCATACTGGATGGTTCTCAGGGGCTAGTCCTGGTTCTGTGCTCATAAGTGATCCTGGGTGATGCTTGGAGGACCATATGTGGTGCCAGGATTCGAACCAGGGTTGCAGTTGCATGCTGGGCAAGCGTCTTACCTCCTCTACTCTCTCTCTCTTTCTGGCCATTCTGGCAGTAGAATCTCACTGACCATCTCCCAGCCTCAGCTCTCACCTCTGCCAATGCCATGGATAACACAATCTCACCGGGTTGCCGAATAAATGACATTAACTCCCAGTTGATGTCCCCGTCTTCCTCCTCTCCCGGCTATCCTTTAGTGGAGTACGGCACTGATGAGAATGCAGCTAACGAGCCTATGAAATACTTAGCAGAAGATATGATAGAGGGTAACTCTTTAATAGCAGCTATGGGACTGGAGCTATAGCACAGTGGGGAGGGCGTTTGCCTTGCACGTGGCTGACCCGGGTTCAAATCCCAGCATCTCATAGGGTCCCCCGAGCACCGCCAGGAGTAATTCCTGAGTGCATGAGCCAAGAATAACCCCTGCGCATCACCGGGTGTGACCCAAAAACCAAATAAATAAATAAATAAATAAAAATAAAAAAGAAATAGCAGCTGTTATTGCCATCGGGAGTAACGGGGTGGTTGGCATTGGGGTAGTTATCCCATCATCTTCATATCACCATCACCGTTCTCCTCCAGCATGCGGACCCTTTACTCCCCACCTGAAGAAAACACGTACCTCAGTGGAAGAGGACTAGTCAGTGACAGCCAGCGTCCTGTTCCCAAAGGACATATCATGAAGCTACCCAGGGCCTCGGATCCCCACCCCCTCCCCCGCCAAGTCTGTGCTTTATGCATGTAGGATCAGTGCCCTGGACATGAGCATTCCTTCACCAATGGGGCTGATTATGTGTCATCTGGCAGATTCTAGATAAATGCACAGTCATCCCCGCCCCCACCCCCCGATCCACCTGGATTTGTGGTATCTACGCCATTCATGGGGCAGTCTCTTGAGAGGCACTGGGGGAGCATACAACAGATGTCTCAATCACACAAGGGTTAGGACTGCTAACTGACCCGCACGTCTGCCACCACTAAGGGGTGGACGATCCTCTTTAACTTTGACTGTCTCAAAGTCTATCCACTGTTGTCCTAGCTTGGTCTGGAAGCCTGACCAAGGGCTGGAGCACACCCTGTGTATACGATACCCTGTGTATCACGTATTGAGGGGTGCCGTTCTGTTTTCAACTGCTGTTCCAGTGGAGCAAGCTGCAGAGAGAGGGAAATGTTGAGAAAATTAGAGGTGAATCACCAGAAAGGTTCTACTCCCCATCTTCACACTGAGTGAAGTAGGAGGAGCAAGTAGAGGAAGAGGAGGAGGAAGAGAAGAGGGTGGAAACCCGTCTTTTCTAAATTGACACACACAGTTCAAACCAGGTTTTGAGCAACTGCACTTGCTT
This sequence comes from Sorex araneus, assembly GCF_027595985.1. Classification (NCBI taxonomy): domain Eukaryota; kingdom Metazoa; phylum Chordata; class Mammalia; order Eulipotyphla; family Soricidae; genus Sorex; species Sorex araneus. Next base: position 85,605,043 of record NC_073307.1, read on the forward strand.
GGTAGGTAGAAGAGACGGGTGGTGTGAGGATATACTCATCAGCCCGGCCCAGCCTCAGAATCCTCGGGTGGGGTTGTATGTCAGGAAGTATCTGAGTCAAAGTGATGGTGGCAGCCATCGAGACTTGCACTTCTTTGTCCTTAAATGAATAAAGGTTTGTAAGAAGGTGGAGTTACATAGATTGTTTTCCCAGGTGTCTACCTGCGAATACAGAGGACTGATAAACCCAGGGTGAGAGAGATAAGCCCAGGGTGAGATGGACATTGGGGGAATAAATTTGGAAGTAATGGTGCTACAGTAAGGAAAAAGAAAGATGTACCAAATGAAGGAATGTATTGCTTTATTGGTCTGAAATCTCCCAAAGCTTCTAAACAAATCATTACGTCACTGACTCCTCTCATCCTTCCTTCCTTCCTTCCTTCCTTCCTTCCTTCCTTCCTTCCTTCCTTCCTTCCTTCCTTCCTTCCTTCCTTCCTTCCTTCCTTCCTTCCTTCTTTCCTTCCTTCCTTCCTTCCTTCCTTCCTTCCTTCCTTCATCCCTCCCTCCCTCTCTCCCCTCCCTCCCTCCCTCCCTCCCCTCCCTCCCTCCCTCCCTCCCTCCCTCCCTTCCCTCTCTCTCCCTCCCTTCCCATCCTTTTTCCCTTCTTCCTTCCTTCCTTCCTTCCTTCCTTCCTTCCTTCCTTCCTTCCTTCCTTCCTTCCTTCCTTCCTTCCTTCCTTCCTTCCTTCTTTCCTTCCTTCCTTCCTTCCTTCCTTCCTTCCTTCCTTCCTTCTTTCCTCCCTCCCTCCCTTCCCATCCTTTTTCCCTTCTTCCTTCCTTCCTTCCTTCCTTCCTTCCTTCCTTCCTTCCTTCCTTCCTTCCTTCCTTCCTTCCTTCCTTCCTTCCTTCCTTCCTTCCTTCCTTCCCTCCTTCCTTCCTTCCCTCCTTCCTTCCTCCCTCACTTTCTTTCTTCCTTCCTCCCCCTTTTCTATCTTCCTTCCTTCTCCCTCTCCCCATCCCACCCGCCTTCAATCTATCTGTCCTCCCTTCACCCCTCTCTTTTCCTGCTCCCTCACCCACCTGATGGCTGACACAAGGCATTTCCGCCAGGTAGGTGGTTGCTCCATCCCCACCCTGAAGAAGTTCTGAATACCTTGAGAAATGCACAACCTCCAAAACGCCACTTTACGAATCGACCTTTATGTGTGACGAACATAAGAACAGACAACAAAGTGGGGACGTGGAGGAGCGGATCAGGGGCTCCGAGCTCCTCTTGATGAGGTCAAATCACAGGGGAGCTGCTCCTCCATGGGTCGCTCACGGCTCAACTGAAGAGATGCAAGAACAGGGCTCTGGGGCTGCAGCCCTTGGGCCGCAGGGAACTCTGGGAATGGTGGGGCCCGTTTTGTGGCCAATGAGCTGTGAAGAGAGGGAGAGAGAGAAAACCATGGGGGACACAGGTGTGTCTCCCCAGACAAGGACGGCACATGGCATTCTTGTCTGTCACTCGGGAACCCAAGTCTAGTTTGGAGGGGATGGTGCTAGCCCAGATGGTCAGCCAGCGTCCACCCTGAGTGGGACTTTCTGTCCTCGTCCCCACAACTGCAGGAGAAAGGACACTAGCAAGACCCACAGCCCGTGTCCTCCGTGACGGATGCTGGGCTTCTATCTGGCTTCTTCGAGGTGGAAGGATTTGTCCTTGGAGAGTTTCCTTGAGAAAGGGGTGGTCCCTGGACATAGCACACTGACCTTCACTGAGATCCAAGATCGCTCAGCGGGATGGACCACCCCTAAGATCCCCGGCACCCCAGTCCCCACCCCCGACTCTGGCAGCCCCCCGAGTGACTGGCTCATCCCTTAGCATGCATGAACTTTCCTGGAGGAAAGCCACTTCGGATGCCCCGCGGTCAGGGATGGAAGATTCCAGGCTGTCTGCGCCGAGCCGGGAGGCCCTGGGAACAGGCGGCCTCTGGCCTCTCCCCCAGAAAGCGCCCCCCCCCGGCCGGCCCTGCAGACAGGCCATGAATGGCTGGTCTCTTCCACACACTGATGTACTGTGGTACGAGGCGTGGGGGAACTGGCCTTACACAAACAAATCTCGCCATCTCCGCCCTGCCCTGGGCTTGTCTGTCTCCCAGACCTTGGCTGCCCAGGCCAGACCAGTCTGCAAGGGGCGGGGGGCGGAGGGGCCAACCTGGCACAGGCACCAACTGACCCGTGTGGTCTGGGGACAGGGGGGAACTGACTGCCCCAACACCCAGCCTCTCCTCTCCTCCCCTCCCCACTCACCAGGTACTATACCTGCTCCCCCAGTTCTGCAAGGGAAACTCCTAATCATTGGCCATGACTCTGCTCACCTGGAGGGGTCCCTGGACAGTGAGGACCTCCCTGGTTCCCGAGGACAGAAGGGCTCCCTCCCCACGACTTCCGGGAGTGTCTCAGCGATAGCACCAATGAAACCGGGGAACGGTTTCTCAGGTAACTTAGCCTTTCTCTCAGTGAGATGCTGAACTGCCCCAGGGAGTCACGTGGCAGGGAGAGGGCCAGGGACCGTTGAACAGGTTGTGCACTGCTCACAGCTAAGTGCAGGGTGTCTTCACATAGCATCTCAAGAGATCCTTCGGGATCCTAAGCTGTGGATCTGAGGAGAACTAGGTTATCTTTTTTTTTTTTTTTTTTTGATGGGGTTTGGCATGAAGTCAAAGTGTCTTGCTCTTAAAGCCATACCATTACTCATGGTTTGGCTCCTCCTACTCTGGCCGTATGAAAGAGATTAGAAATCCACTTAGCCCGGAAACCCTGCGGTGGGAAAAGAATCTAGTCCCTCAAATTACAGCAGACTGGTTCCAGATCAAGGAGGAAGCTCAGGGCCCTCTCGGACCTTGGGATATCCACAGCTGGTCCAGCTGAGCTCATTTCCTCTCCTGGGTCAAATCAGACAAAGAGGTTACAAGTACCAAACTGAGATGTATTCTAAGGCAGCATCTGAAATGAATGAGAGTGAAGACCCAGTGGGTTGGAGTCCTGGGGGAAGTGGAGGCTTGAGAACCACACCCCTACCCTCCTGCCTGGCCGGGTCCTACACTAATGTCACCAGGATGACATGTCCCTTATGTCCCTTTGTGGTCAGGGCCCTAGGGCTCTACCTCAGCTTCATTTTCTCATCTTCACGAGGGGATGCCACTCTTCATGGATTTTGGAGTGGTGACACGAAGAGTCCCAGGGGAGCTGTGAACATATGCCTCTGCCCAGCCCCAGGAAAAGGCTTCCAAACCACCCATCCAAGCTGGGAACTACTTTAATCTCCCTCTGGTGGGACACTTCCCTTCTGCCTGCCACATGCACACAGTATGACCACTCTTCTTTAAAAAGAGGAGAGAGTAAATACAAGAGTCTTTTCCTGGGACTGGAGAGTAGCACAGTGGGTAGGGCCTTTGCCTTGCATGCAGCTGACCCAGGTTTGATCACCGGCATCCCATATTGTCCCCTGAGCACCGCCAGGAGTGATTCCTGAGTGCAAAGCCAGGAGTAACCCCTGAGTATTGCCGGGTGTGACCCAAAAAAACAAAAAGAAAAAAAAAGAGTCTTCTCCTTCTTCCCCTTCTTCTATTACTCCTCCTTTTCCTCCTCTTCTCCTTCATCCTCCTCTTCTTCCTCTTCACTCTCATTTGCAGTACCGTGGATTGAACCCAGCGCCTCACACACAGAAGGCAATTGTTCTTTCTACTGTTGAGCCCCAATCCCAACCCGCAATAATCTTACCCTAACTCAGTGTATGGGAGCGGAGAAGAAAATGCTTCTGGTTAGCTTCGTTAGTAGGAAGGAAACCAGAGAGATCTTCTCAGGAACCCTGCAAGCTTAGTGCCACACCACCAGGCTCAACCCAGTCTCTTATAATCATTCACCTGGCACATGACTTGCCTCTACTTTTCCCTTTCCTTGTCTGTCAGAGGGATTCTTGGTGGGAAACACACTTCCTTACAAAATTGGGAGCTCTGGTTTCGTTATGAATACAAAGAGCTCAGACAGAGCTGGGGGCAGGGTGAGTTTCCTTGGTTACTTGCACGGTGGTGCTCACTCGTACAGGACTAACTGCTCATCCGGGCCAACAAGAAAGGACAAGAGCACTTGGATGATAAAAACAAACAAACAAACAAACTTGAGAACAAAACCAGGTCACACCATGGATACACTGATACACATTGATCATTTCAACACAATAACACAATGCCCCCTCTTCTTCTTAGTATGTATTTTTCCTGGAGAAACATTTTCTTTTCTCACTATCACAGATACCCCTTCGCAGATATGACTAAGTGAATGGCAGAGGCCTCAGCACCCTGGATATTCTTTTTGGCTTTTTTTTTTTTTTTTTGCTTTTTATGTCACACCTGGAGATGCTCAGGGCTTGCTCCTGACTCTGCACTCAGGAACTAGTCCTGACAGTGCTTGGGGACCCCATCTGGGATGCCAGAGATTGGAGCATATCAACCGCCTGCAAGGCAAACACACTACCCACCGTATTATCACTCAGATCCACCCTGGACCTTCTTCCAAGAACCTTTCTCACATCAGTCTTGGGCCCTTTCGTGAATTGGTGTTCACTTGCCTCTATGAGTTTGTCAGATTGGTATACAAACTCTGCAAAACGCTCTGCTCACTTTGTAAGATTCTTTTCACATCTGTTAATTGATGGTGTTGAGTAAGAGAGAACGCTGGCAAAAAGAAAGAGATTGCTTGCTCATTTTTCACGCCTTCGTACTCATGAGCTTGGAATGCCAGTTGCTCCTCTAACCTACAAACCTCTCGCTACTCCTCAAAGCCCAGCTCAGCTCTAATTCCTTCCATGAAACCTTTTTATTTATTTATTTTTAATTTTTTTATTAGTGAATCACCGTGAGATACAGTTACAGACTTACAAACTTTCGTGCTTGCATTTCAGTCATACAATGGACAAGTACCCATCCCTCCACCAGTGCCCATTTTCCACCACCAATGGTCCCAGCATCCCTCCCACCACCCCACCCCGTCCCCTCCACCCCACCCCACCTCTGTGGCAGGGCATTCTCTTTTGCTCTCTCTCTCCTTTTGAGTGTTGTGGTTTGCAATAGATGTATTAAGTGGCCATTATGCTCAGTCTATAGTCTACTTTCAGCCCGCATCTCCCATCCCGAGTGGGCCCTCCTAGCACCCTTCTCTAGGAGAAGGCCTTTTCCCCCAGCATGTGAGGCCAGCTTCCAAGCTGTGGAGTAATCCTCCTGGTATTTATCTCTACTATTCTTGAGTGCATTAAACCTTTTTAATCATTCACCAATCTCCAAGTTGAGTCAGTAACTTGGAGTCAGGAAATTTCCTCAAAACTTTGTTTTACCTACATTTTAGAATAGACTTTGGGATGCTGTTCTATATTTGCTTATGGCACTGTGAGTAGCTTTAAGGCAAAAAAAGTATTTTTTTTCCCTGAATTCTGAGCACCTGGCATATATCCTCACACTGTCAGCATTCAATAAATTTCGTTGAATGGGCCCCTTTCAGACTATAGTGCCTCTTGGTGGGACTGGGGTGTGTGTGTGTGTGTGGGGGGTGATAGGGAGAGCATATATTTCTTAAGTTTAAGACCTATTTTCAGGTTCTGAACACAAGCCTACCAACAAGATTAAAAGTCAGTGGCCCTGCTGACCCCAGCACCCTGGTCCCAAGCATCACCATATTGGTAGGCCTCCAACCTGAATCATTGGAACTATGTATCTGAGCCTGGTGTCATCAGGAGTGGTCCATGAGCCCACTCCATGAGCTTACGAGTAAAACAAAAAAAATTATTTGCTCTTTGGGTCCCACCCTGCGATACACAAGGATTCCTCCTGGCTCATGCACTCAGGAATTACTCCTGGCAGTGCTCGGGGGACCATAAGGGATGCTGGGAATTGAACCTGGGTCGGCCAAGTGCAAGGCAAATGCCGTCCCCGCTGGACTATATAGCTCCAGCCCCAAGAGTAAAAAATTAAAATTGTTTTTGGAAACGGATCTGAAGGACCTTAGAAGGTAGCTCAACAGACTCGAGGGCGTGTTTTCTGAGCTAGAGGTTGAGGTCTCAAGCCCCAGCACTCACTGCTACCCACAGAAGGTGCCACCAGGCGGGGGCCCCAAACAAAAAGCAAAACAGTTTCATCCAAATGAAGGCATATTACCCTGGGTTCAACCCCTAGTACCCCCCTCCAGAAAAAAAAGCCAAAATGGGGGGAGGGGAACACTGTCTGAAAGTTTTGAAACCGAGAACTTAGCTCTATATGAACTTTCCCCCATGCCTGGAACTTTCTTTGTCTTCTGCTTACTTTCCAATAAACTTTTCCTTTTTTATTTTTTTTAAGTTCTCGAAATGGGGTCAGGGTCAGCAAGTAGGGCAACTCGCCTTGAACATGTCTGACCTAGATCTGACTCCTGGCAACTCCAGGAGTGATCCCTGAGCATGGAGTAACCCAGGCACAACACAGAAGTTTCAAACTCACTTTTCTGGAGTCTTTTCCCTAAGTAAACAAGGACTCCCTTGTAGAGGAGAAAGGATGCTTTCTCAAGGTCATGATCCCGTTTGGGGCAGCGGGTAGACCAGTTGGCCCTCTGCAGACCTACCCAGCTCTGGAAATCTACCAGGAGGTTTATAGGCCTAAAAAGACATAAGCCGAGTAGCTGAGTAAGAGGAGATTCCTCAGCCCTGCTCCCCCTTCTACTCCGTGTAGGGGGCCAAAGTCTTGCTTTCCTACTGAAGTTGTCACCTCCATCCCCACCAGTGCTAGTATCTCCTCTGTCACCTCTCCTGACAGCCTCGTCCAGAGGAAACTCTCGGACTTCGAATAGGCAGTCTCCTATTCATCAGGCCCCTCAACTGCGTTGTGAATATGTTACTTGGTTCACAAACGGGGAAATTCCTCTGAGAGAAAAAATGATTTCTCTGAGTCCTCTTGTTTCCTTCCCCCACCAGTCGAGCAGTCTGGGAAGTGTGTGTGTGTGTGTGTGTGTGTGTGTGTGTGTTGGCATGGCAACACAATGTGTCTCGTCCGAGTCAGCGAGCCCAGCGTCATACATCTGGAACAAAACAAACTCATTTATGACATCTTCCAGCATGCCTCTGAAACATTGAGATCTCGACAAAGCAGAACAGCTCCAAAACAGGGTGGAGGAGCCCACATTCCTTCCCTGCCGCCGCCGACCGCCGGCCTGCCGGCCCCCCTACCCACCTCCCCATATACAGAATGGAAACTTTCAGGGGGAAAGAATTCTGAACAGCTGTTGGGAGACCACACAGACTTCCCCCACATCTGCTAACACGCAGCCTCTGAGCTCATTCCCCCCCGGGGGGAAGCAGTCTGAGTCTGTGGGGTCCACTTAAGCATACCTTGGGAGGGGCTGAGGAGGAAAGAGGAAGAGGCCCCCCGGTGGTGGGGCCCTGGGGGTGGACAGAGAACTTTCTCACATCTGAAACTGCAGTGAGGACGGGAGCAAGGGACCTCAGCGATGTCGCCGAAACCAGGAGCCTGGGCTCTGCACCCCGTGGCCAAGGCTGTGTGATCACATTTACAAGGGATTTGAAAAAGAACCTCGACATGCCCCCCCCCCAACCCCCAGGGTTGGTCCTTCCTGCAGAGTCCTCCTCTCCTCCTCCCCTAAGAGTCCAGGGCAAGACGCAAACACCGGCCAGTCAACATTGTTCCTAGGAACATGATCGTGGGCCCTAGGAGTTTCCCCAGGTGCCCCTGCACTGATAAAAATAGCGTGTGCAGGACCCCTTGGGGTCCAGAGAGCCTTCCCCGGTGCCTCCCAGGACCCTCTGGGAGAGGCAGGGCGGAAGTCGTAAAGGGTGAGGTTCTACCCAGAATCCATCTTGATAGGGATGTGGACGTCATCGTGATCCCCCAGCCCTGATTTTCTCACGTGGACAATCCGGTGGCCACGGGAGTTTGCAGGGGACAGCCCGGGTTCTCCAGACAGAGCAGAAGACCTGAGCTATGACCTCTGACCTGCAAAGCCCTGGGATATTTTCCCTCCCTTCAGCGCCCTGGCTTGTCTCTCTCTCTCTCTCTCTCTCTCTCTCTCTCTCTCTCTCTCTCTCTCTCTCTCTCTCTCTCTCTCTCTCTCTCCCAAGAACCGCTTGCTGGGAGCCAGCTTCTCTCCCCTTCCTGGAGGCCCCAGGCTCACCGTCCAACCAAGCCCTGGAATTCGTGTGGGTGGACAGTCCCTTCCCACGTTGAGTTCTGGCGTCCAGCGCTGGCAGAGCCGCTGAGAGCCGGGGTGCAGGGGGAGAAGAGCAGGGGGACCCTTGAGGAATTCCTGGACGGACCAGCAGGTGGGCGTCCAGGAAGCGCTGGCAGCTGGGACTGATGGCGGGGTGAGGGCGCTGCCCCGCCCGCCCGCCCACCTCCCTACCAGCTCCGGACCCTTCACCTGGAAGCCCAGGAGCTGTCGCCCGCCCGGAGCAGCCCATGTGTCTGCCATCGTCTCCAAGTCCTTGCCCTGCGCCTGCTGTTAGCCCAAGCTGGCCTGCTCCCTCTGGCTTGGGGACATCATTGTGTGCAGGAGTGGAAGGTTTGGGTGAGGGCGGGCTCAGGCCGGCAGGGGGGAGACCCACTGGGGTCCCTTTTTCAGATGCATATGGACCCTCTCAGGCAGGCCTTTCAGAGCTCCGGACAATGTGCTCTTTTTGTCCCAGGCCCTTTGAGCTGCCTGCTCATTCTCTTTGCATCTGCTGTCACACAGGACATCCCGGCTGGCAGGCGACCATGGGGACACATTGTACTCCCTTAATGAAGCATGGGGCTGGGGATCTGGGGGTGGCTGGGGGCCTGCAGGGGCTTGGGGTGAGCTGAGGGGCACCCCATCTCTCCTGGCCTCCCCTTTGGCCTCCCACCCTTCGGCTGGACGTGCCAGGTCAGAGATGAAGCCAACAGGGGCACAGAGGGGCAGAGGGGAGTGTCCTGGGGTCCCGCGAGATCCCCTCCAAGCGTGGGTGGCACCATGAGGAAAGTGGCAGGAGGGTCTGGGAGCAGTCACCAGGAACGTTTGACCTTGGTCCTCTCCTGAGACATCCCCGAGGCCCTCTGCTTGCTAGCAGGCAGCTCAGCTCTCGGGAACGCATCTGAGAAGCCCGCGGGGTTGCTCTGAGGACCCATCCCTGCCGCCTTGATGGGCACTGACCATTTGGCGGGTCCTTGTCCCTCCAGGAGAAGAGGACAAACGAGGAAGGTTCTGGAAGCTTCCAGAAAGCACCCTAAGGACCAGTGACCCACAACCCTCCCCCAAAGGCAGCAAGGCCAGTGAAGAGATTAGAGAGACAACATCTCCCTAATTCTCTCCCTATCCCTGGGAGTCCTTTAAAATTGTCCTGCTCCCCCCGCCCCCCACCGAACCCTGATCCCCACAAGTCAAGGGAGGAAAAGAAAAGAAGAAAATGAGGGTGGGGGGAGGAGAAGAGGTTTTTCTCCCGGTGTGTCTTGAGACCTCTTAGCTGTGGTGGTCGGGACGGGTTATACGCCACAGACCCATGAGCACTCCAGGGCTGTGACCTGCAGGGGGCGCTGCAGCTCCCTCTGGGAGCCGGAGGGTCCGGCTTCTCGAGCCTCTGCCCGAGGTCCCCTGGCCAGCAGAAGTCCTTTCCCTGCCAGAGCAGTCCTCCCGCTCAGGCTCTTGGCCTGCTGCTTCAAGGCTGCCTTGCAGGAACCCAGGGTTCAAGGTCATGCTCCGGCCCTGTCAGACAGAGGTCTTGCTGACGCTCGCCCTACCACTAGGACTTGGTCTTCCTGCTATGTTTACCACACACACACACACACACACACACACACACACACACACACACACACACACACACACACACGCTCCCCGCTCCCGCCCAGTCCACCCCTCACTCCTTCAGGCCTGCAAGCCCACCACCACCCTCCACCCGAAAGAAACCCCCCTGGGCCTTGTCCAACAAGGCTCCCCTTTAACAAGCGAAGTGTGCTGGCATTGCCATCGGTGGTCTTCGCCCCGAAGGTCGTTAATTAGTACAGAATGTGCTCTTCAGCTGTCTTGCCAACTCCGATGAAAACGCAGCTGGCTGGTAGCCGAGACGGAGGAATTTGTCATAGGTTAGGGGAGCCCGGGCTCTAAGAACCAAGTGTGCAGCTTATGCAAATAGTTTTGCTTAGCATGGGTCCTGTGTTCCTCGGGGCCCCCTCCCTCCCTCCATCCCTCCCTCCCCCCATCACTTTTTTTTTTTTTAGAAAAAAACTGAAGGGTGGGGAGGGAAGGGGGGAACAAGGGAAGCAGGGAGAGCGAGCACTCACTTGCCAGATCTCATTCTCAATCAGAAAGGAGCAAATTGCTTGCCCTAAAAAAGAAAAAGGCAGGGAGAAAAAGAAGACAAAACACCCATCCTTGGCTCTAATGTACCAAGCATTTGAAAGCTGAATTGCCCAGTAAGAAAAGCGCGCAGTGAGTGTATTTGGAAGGAGACTATTATCCCCAGCAAGCCCCATTCAGGCTCTCTGGGAGGCCCTGCTGAGCACCTGGGTGGGGCTTGGAACGTGGGGCTTGGAAAGTCCTCCCTTTGCCATGATGCTGTTCCTTCTCCAACACGGCCTCGGTCTCCCCGACGTTGGCAGAGGCTGATGTTAGCCTCACGGGCCAGGAGATCTGGACAGCCACACGTCTGGGGGGGAGAGAAGGGCTGCGGTGGTGCCTCTCGGCCTGTGGGTCTGACTCACCAGGCCCTCAGGAGTTGCCCTGGGAATGGCCAAGGCCGGGAGTTTGGGCAAACCAGGGACCAGTCACCTGGACTGCTTTGAGCCTCCACAGAGAGACAGGCCTGGCAATTCTTCCTTCTCCGGAAGTAGTATGGTGGGTGGCATCACCTGGGGATTCCGTGACTGTTTGATGAGAATGTGTGAAGCCAGATCAACGGGGAAAGCCATGAGCCCAGGGCCAGAGGTGCCCTGCAGAACGTAACTTACTCTCCACTCATATCTTTATCGGAGTCACAAGATGAAAGGAATCCAAGGAGAAGGCCATAAGAGAGTACTCAAAGCATCAGTTGATGGAAAGGGGGGTGGGGGTGATGTGATATGACAGGGGAAGAAAATCTGAAGGTTCATAGTAGGGTTTGTCCGTCTCAGCCATAGATAAGCCGAATCCCTCTCTCTGTTGGTGTGAAGGGAGCTGGGGAAGAGGGGGTCAGATCCTTCGTCGAGAATTCGACTGTCCTCCACATGAGAAGAGTGAAAGCTGAACATGATCCCTGGCCTCACACCAGAAGCTCAACCTAGCCCTGCCACGGAGGGGATGGGGGGGATGGGGTGGAGGTGCCCACCACCTGGGAAATACTGGGATACTGGGAAAATTGGTAGAGGAGAATGGGCACTGGTGGAGGGATGTAAACAAAATGCAAACATGAAAGTTCATGTTTGTCACTGTACCTCACGATGATTCACTAATAAAAATTAAAAAAAAAAAAAAGCTCAACCTATAAACTCCTCAAAGAACTTGCAAAGCTTCACCCAATCTACACATTTTTCTTGTCTTTTTTGTTTTTGTTTTTGTTTTTGGTCACACCCAGCAATGCTCAGGGGTTACTCCTGGCTCTGCACTCAGGAATCACTCCTGGCAGTGCTGGGGGACCATATGGGATGCTGGGAATCGAACCGGGGTTGGCCTCGTACAAGGCAAACACCCTACCCGCTGTGCTATCACTCCAGCCCCACTTTTTGTCTTTTTGATAGACAACTTTTCCCCAGTCAGGCAAAGAGAAGTTTCACACATGGAATTCAGAAACCTATCCGTTACTGGACCTTCCTGGGAGAAGGAAGTGAGACAGGAATGAGCTAGTCCGGTCCATCATCTTGGTTGAGGACCCCTTGCTCTCCACTGGGCATGCACAGTCACCTGCAGTGTCCGGAGCCCCCCAGCAGAGACCAGGGATGACGCAAATGCTGACCACTGGACCCTCCATGATTCCTGGAGCCAAGTGAGACTTGCCCTGGCAACAGACATGAGACCCGCCCAGTTGAACAGATACTTTCAAATCCCACTCTCGAGAGCTTGGATCGCAAATTTATGCAAAAAATAACTTGCATATAGAATAGATTTTTTGGGGGGGTTGCTTTGAGTCTTATGTAAAGGTCATCAATTTTTTTTGTTGCAAGTGGTATGCGCAATGCTATGTGTGCAATAAATCTCATCAAAACTCCGATGACTAGTGAGATTCATCGTCTGGCACTTGGGCAAAACAAGCACATGTTGAAATGAGTCTAAGTAACCAAATGTGCACAGGGGGTTAAAAAAAATAAATAAAACCCTGATCAGGCTTTTTTTCAGAGACCATAACCCTTTTTTTCAACCATAACACTCTGTCCTATAATGTCCCCAGACCAAGCCTATTCCTCCCAATACACCTTGGTCTGGGAGAGAATTCTGGCCTCTGATAAACTTCTGTTTCTTGTGTACAAAAGCTGAGTGTCTGTTATGCAGGCAAGGAGATTACGAGCCTGTAATGCTTGTTTTGCAGCTGCTGACCAACATTCGGGCAGGCTCGCAGCTCTGCTCAAGGACTGCTAGGAAGGTCAACAGAGGCTGTGAGCTCTGTGTGTGTGTGTGTGTGTGTGTGTGTGTGTGTGTGTGTGTGTGTGTGCATATAGAGAATGGAAAGTGCAAGGTGAAAACAAAGTGCAGAAGGTCTTGCTTAGATAGTAGATATATAAAATGGTAAAACGATCTTTTCCCCCTGCCCTGCCACGGCTCTCCCTTGTAGCAACAGGAAAAAAATCTCAATTTACTGGAATGAAAACCCACCAGCAGGGCAGGAGAGATAGGTCAGTGCCAAGGCACTTGCCTTGCACATGCAGTCAGCTTAGGTTTGATCCCTGGCATGGAAGATGGTTCCCTGAGCACTTCCAGGAGGGAGCCCTGAGCATAGGGCCAGGAGTAAACTCTGAGCACCAACTGGGTGTAGCCTCAATACCTTCATCAAAAACAAAATGAAACAAAGCAAAACAAAACAAAAAACACATAGAAGCTTGGGAGACCAGGACCAGGTCAAGTAAACCTAAACTGGGGGCTGGAGCGATAGCACAGCAGGTAGAGCACTTGGGCAAAGCAAGCACATGTTGAAATGAGTCTAAGTAACCAAATATGCACAGGGAGTTAAAAAAATAAATAAAACCCTGATCAGGCTTTTTTTCAGAGACCATAACACTTTTTTTCAACCATAACACTCTGTCTTGCATGCGGCAGACCTGAGTTCGATTCCCAGCATCCCATATGGTCCCCTGAGTGCAGAGCCAGGAATAACCCCTGAGCATCGCCAGGTGTGACCCCAAAAAGCAAATAAATAAATAAATAAAATTGAAGACACTAAAAAACAAAGAGAGAAAGAAAGACAGAAAGAAAGAAAGAGAGAGAGAAAGAAAGAGAGAAAGAAAGAGTGAGAGAAAGAAAGAGTGAGAGAAAGAAAGAAAGAGAGAGAGAAAGAAAGAGAAAAGAGAGAAAAAATGAGAGAGAAAGAGAGAGAAAGAAAGAAAGAAAGAGAGAGAGAGAGAAAGAAAGAAAGAAAGAAAGAAAGAAAGAAAGAAAGAAAGAAAGAAAGGAAGAAAAGAAAAGAAAGAAAACCTAACCTGTAAGGCATAGGTTTTGAGAAGCTCATTATAGATAAGTGTGACGATTTGAAATTTCAGGAGTGCCCAAATTGTCCCATAATTTGGTCAAGTATACCTTCAGACTCCCAACTACTTTCTCAGAGTGAATATTAGAGAAAAATCCCCTTGGACTCTGGAAAGAGGAAGGGAGAAAGGAGAAATGTTTTAAATAGGCCAGTGCATCCTGTTCTTCTGAATGAGGGCTACCCTCAAGAGCAGCCATCTTTCCAGAATCTAACCTTCTGGGATCTTATCCCGGCTCCACACCTGGGGCAGGGAGGGTACTACAATAGCCTGCTCTAGCCTCCCCTGTGGGAAGGGAAGTTAACCCGTCTCAGACCTCTAGCCACCCCTACAGCATGACATGGTGAAGTGCCATTTCCGAGGCACCTCAATGAAGGGGTCAAGTCTAAGAACATGCCACATTAAAAGATTAACAACCAATCACAGGTCACGAAAGGCTACACCATCCTGCACATTCCCAGTTACCTATTTAGCTCCTTCCCCCTGGTGAGACAGGAGACTAACTAGTGCAAATGTGGTGCAATAGCTAAGCTCGATAGAGAAGGAATCATAAAACTTGGCCTCTCCACCCATCCGGTCTCTCCCAGCGCTGACCAACTTTTGTCCCTGGTCTGGGGACTAGGGGAAGCCTTGCTACCCTGTCCTTGACCCCAGGACCTTCCCATGGACCCATGAAGCTCCCTCTGACCTAGCTCAGGTCGACCACACATTCTTCTCGAATGTATATGGGACCTTCTTCAAGAGAGATCACATGCCAGGCCACAAAATAAACTTCCAGAAAATTAAGAGGTTAGAAATCCTATCACTTATCTTCTCAAACCATCACACACAGAAAGGAGATTGAGCTCAAACACCTGGAAATTAAGCAGCTCACTTCGGAATACCAGTGGGTCCAAGAGAAAATCAGAGGATTCCTAGAAACAAACAAGAATGAAGACACTGGTTACAAGAACTTGTGGGACACAGCGAATGCGATGTTAAGAGAAAAGTTCATAGCTAGACAAGCATTCATCAGGAGGGAAGAAAGGGCCCACGTAAATAACCTAGCTGCATAGCTTAAGAAACTGGAACAGGACCAACAAAAAAACCCAAAGCAGACAGAAGGAAGGGAATAATACAACTTAGAGCAGAAATGAACAAACCTGAATCTTTAAAAAGAATCCAAGAGATTAATAAAACCAAGAGCTCATTCTTTTAAAAAAAATAAACAAGATAGATAAACCAGTATTAAGACTCACAAAGAGGGAGCATTCTAATAAACCAAATTAGAATTTAAAGGGGAGATGTTTCAAAGGATATCACAGACATTCAAAGGATCATCAGGGATTACTTTGAAAATCTTATGCCTTGATATGAGAAAAATCTAGAAGAAATGGATACATTTTTGGACTCCTATAACCTCCCAAGGTTGAACTAAGAAGATCCAGAATTCCTGAATAGACCAATGGCATATCAAAGAAATTGAAATGGTAATCAAAAGTCTTCCCCAAAACAAAAGCCTAGGCCCAAATGGGTTCACTAGTAGTTCTTCTAAACCTTTAAAGACAACCTACTGCCAATCCTTTCAGGATCTTTCAGGAAATTGAGAACTGCTTCCAAACCATTTCTATGAGGAAAACACTACCCTGGTACCAAAAGCAGACAGAGACATTACAAATAAAGGATAAGTACAAACCTGCATCCCTGATGAACATGATGCAACTATCCTAGACAAAATACTAGCAAATTAAATCAAACAGCACATCAAAAGGACCATACACCATGACCAAGTGGGATTCATCCTGGGGATGCAAGGTTGGTTTAACACACACAAGTCAATGAACAGAACACACTGTATCAATACAAGGAAAAATAAAAATCATGCAATCCTGTCAACAGATACAGAAAAAGCATTTGATCAGCACCCATTCATGATAAAAAAAAACAACAACCAACTATTGATAAAATGTTGAACTTTCTCCAGCATAGTTAAAGACATTTACCACAAGCCCAGAGCAAACACTCAATGGGGAGAAACTGAAAGCATTTCCTCTAAGATCAGGCTCAAGACAAGGATACCTACTCTCATCACTTCTATTCAATATAGTATTGGAAGTACTTGCTGTAGAGATTAAGCAAGAATGAGATGTTAAGGGAATCCAGATAGGAAAAGAAGGAGGCAAGTTCTATTTGTAGATAACATGATACTATATTTAGAAAGCCCTATAGACTCTAGCCAAAAAAACTACTAGAAACAATTGACTTGTATAGAAAAGTGACCAGTTACAAAATCAACATGCAAAATTTCATATCTTTTCTAGATGCATATGTAAATAATAAAATAGGAGTGAGAAAATTTAAGAAAAAATCCCATTTTCACAATAGTGCTTCAGAAAATCAAGTACCTAGGAATCAGCTTAATAAAACAGATGAGAGACCTACACAAAGAAAACTACAAAATACTGCTAAAAGGAAATAAAAGAGGGCACAAGGACATGGAAACACATCCCCCCCCTCCCCGTCATTAATTGGGAGGATTAACACTGCCAAATGGCAATATTTCCCAAAGCATTATATAGACTGAGTGCAGTCCTTACAAGGACACCCATAACATTTTTCAAAGAAATAGATCAAAAACTCCTTAAATTAATATAGGAATTTTTAACCTTCCTCTAGAAGTTAGAGCAATCCTAGGGATAAAGAAGACGGAAGGCACTGATCTTTCCAACTTCAAGCGGTATTACACAGCTATACTAATTAAAACAGCATGGTATTGGAATAAGAACAGACCCTTAGATCTATGGGATAGAATTGAAAATCCAGTGACTAATCCTCAGATGTATGGACAGTTAATCTTCAATAAATGTTAGTGGGAATAACATTTAATGTATGGACAGTTAATCTTCAATAAATGTTAGTGGGAATAATAAAAACTGGTCAGCTACATGCAAAAAAAAATAGACCCTTTTCTAACACCATGCACACATGTACAAAAAAAAAACCCAAAAGTAATTGAAGACTTCAATGTCAGATGAAATTCATAAATTACATGGAGGAAAATATAGGTACGTCTCCATGATGTTGAAGATAGAGCCATCTGCAAGGCCTCACACCACGGGCCAAGCAAGCAGGAGCAAATTCAAACAAATGAACTATATTAAATTAAGAATCTTTTGCACCATAATGGAAACAGTAGCCAGAATGCTACGGCATTCCACAAACTGGGAGAAGATATTTGTTCACAAATGGGACTGCATCAAACTAAGAAGCTTCTGCACTGCAAAAGAAACTGACTAAATTACAGAAAGAGCCCACAGAATGGGAAAGAATATTTACCCCATGCCCATCTGATAAGGGATTAATATCCAGGATATACAAGACACTAGAATTGTACAATAGAATTGTACAAGAAAAAAACCTCCAACCCCATCAAAAAATGAGGAGAAGAAATGAACAGAAGTTTCCTCAAAAAAGAAATACAAGTGGCCAAAAGGCACATGAAAAATTGCTCCTCATGGATAGTCATCAGGGAGATGCAAATCAAAACAACAATGAGATATCATCTCACACCACAGAGACTGGCACACATTCAAAAGAACAAAAGCAACCAGTGCTGGCGTGGATGTGGGGAAAAAGGGACACTCCTTCACTGTTGGTGGGAATGTCAACTGGACCAGCCTTTCTGGAAAACAATATGGACAGTCCTTCAAAAACTAGAAAGTGAGCTTCCATATGACCCCACAATACCACTTCTGGGAATATATCTCGAGGATGCAAAAAAGCAGAGTAGAAATGACATCTGTACCTATATGTTCATTGCAGCACTGTTCACAATAGCCAAAATCTGGAAACAACCACCCTAGAACAGATGACTGGTTATAGAAACTTTGGTACACTACACAGTGGAATACTATGCAGCTGTTAGGAGAGATGAAGTCATGAAATTTGCTTATAAATGGATAGACATGGAGAGTACCATGCTAAGTGAGATGAGTCAGAAAGAGAGGGACAGACATAGAAGGACTGCACTCATTTGTGGAGTAAAAAATAACATCACATGAGGCTGACACCCAAGGACAGTAGATACAATGGCCAGGGGATTGCCCCATAGCTGGAAGCCTGCTTCATGAGTGGAGGGGAGAAGGCAGATGGAATAGAGAAGGGATCACTAAGAAAATGATGGCTGGAGGAACCAGTTGGGATGGGAGATGCATGCCGAAAGTAGATAATGGACCAAGCATGATGACTTCTCAGTGTCTGTGTTGCAAGCCATAATACTCAAAAGTGGAGAGAGAGTATGGGGAATATTGTCTGCCATGGAGGCAGGGGGAGGGTGGGAAAGGGGATATTGGTGGTGGGAAATGTGCACTGGTGGAGGGATGGGTGTTTGATCATTGTGTGATTGTAACCCAAATATGAAAGCTTGTAACTATCTCACGGTGATTCAATATAATTTTTTATTTATTTTTTATTTTTTTTTTGCTTTTTTTGGGTCACACCCAGCAATGCTCAGGGGTTACTCCTGGCTTTGCACTCAGGAATTACTCCTGGCGGTGCTTGGGGGACCATATGGGATGCCGGGGATCGAACCCGGGTCGGCAGCGTGCAAGGCAAATGCCCTACCCGCTGTGCTATCGCTCCGGCCCCTCAATATAATTTTTTAAAAAAAATATTAGTTCACCATTCATCTGATAAAGTGTTAATATACAAGACACATAAAGCACTGGTAGAAATTTTTAAGAAAAAAATCCAACCCCATCAAAAATTGGGGAGAAGAAATAAAAAGAAGCTTGCTCAAAGAAGACATTCAAATGGCCAGAAAGCATATAAAAAAAAGTGTTGTTTATCACTAATAACCAACAAAAGGCAAATTCAGACAATTATCACCTAACCGTAGAGATTGGTACTTATCAAAAAGAACAGAAACGACAGTGCTGGTGTGGTTTCAGGGGCATGGAAAAGGGACCCTCCCTCACTGCTGGTGGGAATATTGACTGTTCCAACCTTTTTGGAAAACAAGATGAACACTCCTCAAAAGTATTAGGAATCGCACTTCCATATGATCCAGAAATTCCACTTTTTAGAATAGGCCCCAAGAGCCCCAAAACACAATACAGAAAAGACATTTACACCCGTGTTCATTCACTGTTCACAACAACCAACATCTGAAAACAGGTGCACACAAACACAGATGAATGCATAAGGAAACTATGGTACATATACCAATGGAATATTATTCAGCTTTAAGAAAAGATCGAGTCAGGCAATTCGCTGCCATGTGGATGGGTCTGAAGAGTATCGTGTTGAGTGAAGTTAGTCAGAAGGAGAGAAACAACATGATCTCTCTCATATGTAGGGTATCAGAAACACAGCTGAGAAATTAAAAAAAAATTCCCAAAGACAATAGAACATGAGAACTGGTCTTCAATAAGGAGCTTGCCACCTTGGGGATGAAGTGTGGAATAGGACAAAGAAGGGAACAGTAGGACAATGGTGGAGGGACGGGGTCACTTTGGAGGCGGAGGGATGCTGAAAGGTATGAGTGTGCATGATAAAAATCTCAGTAACAATACTGTGAACCACAGAGCCCAAACCAAAGGGTTGGGGTGGGGTGGGGGGCTGGGGAAGGAAGAGGCAGGAAGAAGGATGGGAGGGAAACTGGGAACACTCGGGAAGCACATGGACACTGGTGAAGGGATTGTTGCTGGAACATTGTATGCCTGAAGTGCAATCATGAATAACTTTGTAGTTCATGGTGACTCAACAAAAGATAAAATTTGTTTTTTCAAAAAAAGAGGAAACTTTGCCTCGTCCTAGGGGGAAAAAAATAGTCCTTTGTGAAGACACTGCAGAGCAGAACAACCAGTGTTCTGTTATTGCCTTAAACTGGGAAGCTTCATATGTTCTTGCCAAAGGAGTTAATGTATTACAGATACTGAATACCTCATAAGGCAAGAAAAATGAGGTCCAAGACTTTTTGAAACCCAAGATCAGTTGCAGCCGAGTAAATGCAAGATGGAAGAGCCTGTGCCCCAAGGATGACTTTCAGCTTCATTAAACGCTTGTTGTAAGACATTTGCATGGTAAAATCACACCCACCCACACCGTGACAGTTTGCCGTTGCCATGGCAACTCTTGGACAGGACCAAATATGGTTAGAATCTGTGTGACACTGAACATGGGAAATAAGTCCCCTCCCCCCACCCCCCTTTCTTCTACGAAATACCCGTAGCCCTTCCCTTATTCTTGCAATCCATCTCTCTACCTATATAACCGAGAAATCTGTACACAGACAATAGAATCAGACAATTCTATTCCTTCTGGAGTTTTAAAGTATATACTTTACCTTTAGTAAACTGTCTCAGAAGCAATGCTACTTATTCTTTGAGTATGCCGCACACATGCTGATTTGTTGGTTGGTTGGTTGGTTGGTTGGTTGGTTTGGTGGGGATGGTTTCTTCAACTGGTGCTCCAGAGGTCAAGGACCCCTGTCAGTGATTTGCGGCCAAAGAGGTTTTAGTTCAATGCAGGGGCCCAAGAATGCAGTGTTATTCAGGCCTAGAGGTGCCAGCGACCCCAGAAGTGCTCGGGGACTTCGAGGGTCGTACCCAGTGGTGCTTGGGGGCCTATGGAGCTGTAACCTGTGATAATTTTAAGGACCATATCATATTAAGGGTCAAATAATGCGAGGCCTGGTTCTTAGCCTCTCTGGCCCCTCTGCGTTTTAAGTGTCTACTATTCTCTGATACATCTTTTTCCGTTCTTTATCTGACATGTGATTAAATCCTTTTCTGTGCAGGTCAGAGAAACGTGGTCCCTGAGTGAGCTTTAGGAGGACCAAACAGCTTTAGAAGGTTTTACTTTTCCACAAGCACTTCCTGCAACATTAGCTAGCAGGTCTAGCTAGCAAGAAGATTGTACAAGGTGTGCTGCAAGGCAGAAAAAAACAAAAACTCACCCAGTCTGAAGAGATAAAGACTCAGACACAGCAAGGATGTTGGAATTATCAGTGCAGAATTGAAACACAGCTACAATGAATATTCTGAGGGTGTTAATGGACAAAGGAAATCAACGACGGAGACAGAGTGGTGGAAATTCTAGGAAGGTACGGGGGGAAAGCTAAATTTAAAATGATGGCAGCAATGAAAAACTAGGAACAGAAATACAGAATATATGTGCCGTGTTCGTTCATAGATTGCACACAGCTGAGGGAAGAGTCTGAGCTTGAGGCTGTCTGGATGAAGATTTCCAAAACAGGAAAGCGAAGAGGAAAGAAAAAAAGACAAGACAAAAATAGGCAAGAAGATCTGAGACCCGTCAGACAACCACACAAGGTGCTGTATGTCTGTAATGGAAAATCAGAAAGAGAAGGAGGAAATAAAAAAGACAGGCTCTTGGAAGTAATGAGTGAAAATTTCCCCAAATTAATGCCAGACACCAAATCATAGATCCCCAAACGTTCAAAAATGACTTTCAGGTAGACTAAGTGCCTCGACAATATCCTTTTGAGACTAAAAACTAAAATAAAATAAACCTTGAAAGAAGTCAGAGGTGGGCAAATGCCTCATTTATCAAGGAGAAAGGTCAAGAATTTCTTTCATCTTTAACTTAGAAAACAGACAAAACAAGGGCTGGAGAATGATAACAGCAGGGTGGGAACTTTGCTTTGCTTGCAACCGACCTGAATTAGATTCCCAGCACGACCTATGGTCCCTGAGTCCCTCCAGGAGTGATCTACGAGCACAGAGTCAGGAGTAAGCCTTGAGTACTGCTGGGCATCCAAATAAATAACTAACTAAATTAGACAAACGGAAGGTTTCACAATATTTAATCAGGTGGCTGGAGAGATGGTAAAAGAGTTTAAGACCCTCACTCACCTTATATGAGGCCAACTTCTATTTGATCCCCAGAACCAGATAGTCCCTGAGCACTGTACAGGCAGTCTGAATAATCCATCCTGGGTGATCCGTGTCACTGTAAGGCCCAAGCAGCACCTCCTCCGAAAGCCCTTGCATTGACCTGCCAACCTGCGTAGCCAAGAATGGCCCAGAGGGGTCTCTTGGCTTCCTGAGCATGAATTGGGAGATTCCCCACGCAAAAAAAACAAAACAAAACAAAAAAAAACCCAAAACCTAAGTGAGCGAACAAATATTTAACCAAGTTGCCATAAGATCCAGCCATTCCGGGGCTGGAGTGATAGCACAGCTGATAGGGTGTTTGCCTTGCACACGGCCGACCCGGGTTCAATTCCCAGCATCCCATAGGGTCCCCCGAGCATCGCCAGGGGTAATTCCTGAGTGCAGAGCTAGGAGTAACCCTTGTGCATCGCCGGGTGTGACCCAAAAAGAAAAAAAATTGATCCAGCCATTCCACTTCCAGGACTATCTATAATCAAGAGGAGTTAGAGCAATCTCAAAGAAGGATTCCACGCCTAGTAGAAAGATACAATGACTTTGTCGCATGGGGGAACTGGGGTGGGGGGTCGGGGGGAGAGGGAAGTCGGGATAGAGAACAGACCACTATGAAAATGATAGTTGGAAATGATCGCTCTGGACTCAGTGTGAAATGAGGTATCACTGTATCACTGTCATCCCGTCGATCACTGATTTGCTCAAGCTGGCTCCAGTAACGTCTCCATTCATCCTAGCCTGAGATTTTTTTTTACGTGTTTTTATTTTTTAGTTTCAACAAAATTTCATGGTTTTTTTTTTCATAAAAACTATCGATTTCAATTCCATCAAATCTGAACCAGAATTTCCATCATCTGCATCCTCACCAAAGTTACTTCCTGTCTTTCTGACAGACCTATTCTAACAGGAATGTTAGAAATGTTACCTAGCCTGAGATTTTAGCAGCCTCTCTTTACTTGTTCTTCCCAGCAGTGCCGCAATGGAGGCTCTTTCAGGGTCAGGGGAGTGAGACCCATCATTGTTACTGTATTTGGCATATGAATACGTCACGGAGAGCTTGCCAGGCTCTGCCATGCGGGCAGGATGCTCTCGGTACCTTTCCAGGTTCTCTCAGAGGGAGAACTAGGCTATAAGAGGTAGCACATTCTCAGCCACGCACTTTCAGGAGCGTTGTTTTATAGTCTCTGGATCTTGGCCGTTGCTGGGATTACACAGCGCTGGGGGCAGTTTTGGGTGTGGCTCGAAAAATGGGGGCTCTGGGTGGAGGAGGCCCAGTCCTGATTCGAGCAGGCTTGGAGATCTCAGCCCCGGGTCCCGCACACCTGGGTTCCTCTGCCGGTTCCTTCATGCATGAGGCTTGTCAGAACGTGTGGAGAGGGGCCTTGAGCATGGCTGTGGCTGGGTTCTGGAGGTCTTCAGCTGCTGGGGCCCCACTCTGAGGGGCCCCAGTGAAGACAGCCATGCACGGGGGCAAGAGACTCTCCCGAGATCAATGGCCCCAATTTCTCTCCTTTACCTTTAGGAGGGAACTTGGGGCCACTGATCATTGAAAATGTACACTGATGAAGGGGCAGATGTTGGAACATTGTGTGATTGAAACCCACAACACACACAGTGATTTAACTTTTAAAAAATTGTTTTCAATAAAAGAAGAGAATCCTAGCATTTGCTCTACAGTGTAGATGAACTCTAAGACATTAGACTTAGTGAAATGAGCTACACACTGAAGAAAAAATGCTGAAGGATCCCACTTCCTTGATGTTAGGGATCACGTAGCCAACCTCAGGGTCGGAGAAATAGTACAGGGTCTAGATACTTGCCTTGCAGATGGCTGAACCTGTTTAATTCCTGGCACTGCATATGGTCCCGTGACACTGCCAGTAGTGATACCTGAGCTCAGAGACAGAAGTAAGCCAGAAGTACTGTTAGGTGTGGACCGTCTGTCCTTCCCCCCCAAAAAAAATGATGGAAAGATACAAAACACTTTCCAATTAATTTAATTATTGGGGGCACATGCTACAGTGCTCAGGGCTTACTCCTGGCTCTGTGCTCAGAGATCATTCCTGGTGGGGCTTGGGGGACCGTAAGTGGGGCCAGTGATGCAAGGCAAATCCCCTACCTGCTTGTATGGGCCTCACAAGACCTTTTTTTAAAAAAGTTTTTTAACCATGTGTTTTTTTTTTTTTTTAATTTTATTAGTGAATCACCGTGAGGTACAATTACTAATTTATGAACTTTTGTGTTTGCATTTCAGTCACGCAGTGATCATTTACTCATCCCTCCACCAGTGCCCATTCACCTCCACCAATGACAAAACACCTTTTTAAGTGGGGGAGGAACACACTTAGAGTGTTTGGGGGGTCTATGTGTGCCAGGATTGAACTCAGGGTCTCAGACACGCTAAGCATGAGTTCTTCCACGTGAGTCATACCCCTTGCCTCCCAAACTCATTTTAAAGAATTAATGCAAGAATTAATACTTAGTAACAAAAGCTGACAATGGAAACTATCAATCTAACTTCAGATACAAAAAAAGGGAACAATCCTAGAAAAATTAGTATATTAAACCCAGTCATGTAGTATAAGAATAATCTCTCATGAGCAAGTAAGATTTGCTTTAAGATGCACAGAAACTTTCTCAAAGAAGAAATCCGAATGGCCAAAAGGCACATGAGAAAATGCTCTTCATCACTAATCATCAGGGAGATACAAATCAAAACAACAATGAGATACCACCTCACACCACAGAGACTGGCACACATCCAAAAGAACAAAAGTAACCGGCGTTGGCACGGATGTGGGGAGAAAGGGATTCTCCTTCAGTGCTGGTGGGAATGACAACTGGTTCAGCCATTTTGGAAAATAATATGGATAATTCGTCAAAAGATTAGAAATTGAGCTTCCATTTGACCCAGCAATACCACTCCTGGGAATATATCCCAGAGATGAAAAAAAGTATAGTAGAAATGACATCTGCACTTGTATGTTCACTGCAGCACTATTTACAATAGCCAGAATCTGGAAAAAAAACCCAAGTGCCCGTGAACAACTGACTAGCTAAAGAAACTCTGGTACATCTACACTATGGAATATTATGCAGCTGTTAGAAAAGATGAAGTCATGAAATTCGCATATAGATGGATCAACATGGAAAGTATTATGTTAAGCTAAATGAGTCAGAAAGAGAGGGACCGACATAGAAAAATTGCACTCATTTGTGGAATATAAAGTAACAGAATGGGAGACAAACACCCAAGATTATTAAAGATAAGTACTGGAAGGATTATTCCACAGCTTAGAAGCTCGCCTCACATACTGGAGGAAAAGGCAGTTAGGTTAGAGAAGGGATCACCAAGTTAATGGTGCTAAGAGGATCCGCTCGGGATGGGAGATGCACCCTGAAAGCAGACTACAGACCAAACATGATGGTCACTCAATACCTCTATTGCAAACCACAACACCCAAAAGGAGAGAGAGAGCAAAAGGGAATGCCCTGCCACAGAGGCGGGGTGGGGGAAGGGGAACGTAGTGGGGATGGTGGGAGGGATACTGGGACCATTGGTGGTGGAAAATGGGCACTGGTGGAGGGATGGATACTTGACCATTGTATGACTGAAATGTAAGCATGGAAGTTTGTAAGTCTGTAACTGTACCTCACGGTGATTCGCTAATAAAAAAAAAAGATTTATTTCAATAATGCCAAACTCTGCTCCACAAGAATGATACTTACCATCAGATAAAAGGATTTGCTGCTGATCCCTAGGACTTCCTTTAAGAGATTTTAAGTTGTGAAAGTAATGCAAAGGTATCCTATGTGCTTTTCATCCATATTGCTCAAAAGTTAGCATTTGTCTTCTCTCTTTTTTTCTCTCTCTCTTTCTGTGTGTGTGTCTCTCTCTATATATATACATCCACACATATGAAAACTATATATGCATGTGCGCTATCTGAGGATAAATTTATCTTATGATATCCCTGACACCTCTGTGCTTAAAATGTCTTACCTAAATATAAGATGTATTCTAATAGGTAGCAATCAAGAAATTAGTGTTGATAAGAGGACTGCTCCCCAAACAACAGACTTGATAAAGATCTCCCCAGTGGCTCCAATGATGTCTCTTGATTGTAAAAGAAAATGCAAACTTGTGTTGCCTTTTTTTTTTTTAGTATCTGTCCAAATTAGCTCCCCTTCATCTGAAACCAGTTCCACTCTCTTTGTGCTTATTTTTGGTTTACAATATGATTAATGATCATTTTTCCCGGTCATAATTCCAACACCACTCCATCACTGGTGTACTCATTTCTCTCCCCCAAGGACCACAACCCCCACACCCTCTCATCTCCCTACACCCAATGGTATAGATCATTCCCCCATTATGGATCTTTCTTGCTACCTTGTGGTAAACCTTTAAGTCCCACAAATGAGAGAGATCTTTTTATTTATTTATTTATTTATTTTTATTTTTAATTTTTTTTATTGAATCACCATGTGGAAAGTTACAAAGCTTTCAGGCTTAAGTCTCAGTTATACAATGATCGAACACTCATCCCTTCAACTGCACATGTTCCACCAACAAGAACCCCAGTATACCTCCCATCCCACCTCCCCCACCCCCCCCACCCCGCCTGTGTAGCTGATAATTTTCACTTTACTTTCTCTTTACTTTGATTACATTCAATATGTCAACAAAAAACTCACTATTGTTTGGAGCTTTCCTCCCAAAATCAGAACTGCTGAAAAGGAAGCACTTGATAATTTGTTTTTCCATTGCTGAGAATGAAGAGATATGAGGTCGCACGGCCACTATCTCGGCCACGTGGTTTTGGAATTCTGTATTTTAGTATTTTAGTAACTAAGTCCAGGGAAATTTCTGCCAGAAATTGCATCATTGCGAGCTTGTGCCTCTCTTTAGTGGTCCATATAAGATGGTGGTCACCATGCCAGCCCTCCTCCCCCCGCCCTGAAAGGAAAAGCCGAGAGAGAAAAACCTTTCCCCTCCTGGGGCGGCATGGGGTGGTGGCTTAGTTCGCAGTCTAGAGACATTTCTGCAAGAAGCTGCTGGTGCCAAAAGTAGCTAGGTGGCCTCTGGGATCATGGTCATTCAGCAACGTGCGGCCGCTCGGAGAGAGATCTTCTTTTCAGAGTCCACTCAATTATTTCAATTATTTGACAGAGCTTCCTCCTGAGCTGCACAGGAGGAAGAGAGCGGCATGGAACGCCTTCAAGAGCGTCGAAGAAGTTGTGAAGAGGACAAAGAACCTCCAGCTCTGGGCACATCTTTTTGACTTCACCATTCTTCCTGCACTAGCATACGCCTCAGAGACCTGGGCCCTACAAAAAAACAGATGAGAACGCTATTCAGGTATCCCAGAGAGGAATCAAAAGAGCTATGCTTGGAGTATCACGTTTCACTCAAGTGAGAGAAGGAATCTGGAGTCCCAACCTCCGTCGACGATCAAGAATCAGGGATGCTGTCTTGTTTGCCAAGGTGTCAAAAATCAGATGGGCCAGACACATAATACGATTTGGAGATGACCACTGGACTAGAGCTGTTACCAACTAGATTCCACGGGACGTCAAAAGAATGCCAGGCCGCCCACCTATGAGATGGTCAGACTTCTTCATCAAGACCCTGAACGAACGGTTTGAGGCGCTTCGTGTTCCTGGAGTGAGCAGACGCCATTGGGCTACACTAGCACAAACAGGGACAAATGGAGATGTTACTGGCGCCCACTCGAGCAAATCAATGAGCAACGGGATGACAAGTGATAGAAGTGACACAAGTGATTTGACAGAGCATACTTTAAGAAATATAATGCTTCCTTTCTTTTTTCTTTTTCTTTTCTTTTTTTGCTTTTTGGGTCACACCTGGCAGTGCGCAGGGGTTACTCCTGGCTCAGGCACTCAGGAACTACTCCAGGTGGTGCTCAGGAGACCATATGGGATGCTGGAAATCGAGCCCGGGTTGGCCATGTGCAAGATAGACGCCAGCTATCGCTCCAGCCCCTATAATGCTTCCTTGGGATTAGAGGATGCATATTTGGCAGGAACATGCAGAAATGGTGTGTATTCTTCTTAGAGTATCTTATTGGGAAGCCTACAGTGTCAATTTGCCCCATTCCGGGTGATGAGCAACTTCAATTGCTTAGTTAAGTAGTACCTGCTGGGTCCCCCCTGTAATTAATAAATATTCAAGGGGACAACCCTGAAATTATCTGAACATCTTCCTCAGACCTTCACTCTTTGCTTTTAAGTCTCCACTGATGCTCCTTATTCAAGCCAAACAGGGAGAATGATGACTGATGGTTGATGCTTTTATAATTTCATCCCTTTTCTATGTGGAATAGTTGGCATCCCATGGTAAGAAAGAGTCTTTCTTTCTCCTTTATTATTTACTCATTTATTTGTATCAACACGTACTCCCGAATTCTTACTTATTAATGGGCTGTCAATCTTTGGTATTCTTGCTTATTTTGAGGCTCAAGTGCTCCTTGATTCCCTCTGGACATTCTTTGACCCTCATATTCCATGGGAAGAGAAGGCAGCGTATCATGTGCTTGGAAACACTCAAGATTATTTATTTATTTATTTATTTTCTTTTTTTCAGTCACACCCGGTGATGCACAAGGGTTACTCCTGGCTCTGCACTCAGGAATCACTCCTGGCAGTGCTCAGGGGACCATATAGGATGCTGGGGATCGAACCCAGGTCAGCCGCGTGCAAGGCAAATACCCTCCCCGCTGTGCTATCGCTCCAGCCCCACTCAAGATTATTTTTGAGGATGGTGTTTGCATTGTCAACCAAATGCCAAAACCACTGCCGAAAAGTAACTCAGGAAAGAGATGCCATGGTTGCATACCGAAGCCTTGAACAAGAAAGGTGAAGCGAGTTGCTCCTCAGTTCTTATGTGAGGTAGAGAGAAGACAGCTGCTGAGGGCAGTCAAGTCCATGAACTACTACAGAAACGCCTCCAAAGAGAGGCTGATTTTTCTCCTGTTTCGTTCAGGTGGTCATGGGCAAGGCACTTCATTCACCTCCTCTATGAGCTGAGTTTACTCAACCATGCTGCTCATCTATTCTCATATTTGTTCTGAGTGTAACCATGATTTGCTTTCCCCTCCACTCCTCCCTGTTCGCCTCCAAAAATTAGCCACAAACAGACTTTCTTACCCTTATTGTGAATCTTGCAGGAACCATTTGGAAATCGTTTCTTTAAGCTAGCGGTGTCGGTAACTTCCAGGGCTGGTTCAAGTGACAAACTAATAACAAAATTCTTACTGGGAGGACTCTCTGGGTGTTTAGAAAAGAGTATTTTCCCTCCTCTGGGAACCTCATTCATTCTTTAGTCCCAAATGAAGTCCCAACTTCAGTCTTTAGGTCAATCTGTGGGTTTATTTTTTTGTTTGTGCCTAGTGTTAAACAGAGGTCAGAGTTCTTTTTTTTTTTTTTTGCAGGTAGCTGTCCAGTTTCCCCAGCACCACTTGTTGAAGAGGCTTTCAGAGAAGGGATCACTAAGTCAGTGACGGTTGGAGGGATTGTTCGGGATAGGAGATGTGTGCTGAAAGTAGATAATGGACCAAATATGATGGCCTCTCAGTATCTGTATTGCAAACCATACTGTCCCAAAGCAGAGAGGAGAGTATGGGGGAAATTGTCTGCCATAGAGGCAGGGGGAGGGGTGGATACTGGGGACATTGGTGATGGAAAATGTGCACTGGTGGAGGGATGGGTGTTCGATCATTGTATGACTGAATCTCAAACGTAAAAGCTTTGTAACTGGATATCACAGTGATTCAATTTTATTTTTTAAAAAAAGTGGGGTGTGAGGGGCTGGAGCAGTAGCACAGCGGGGAGGGCGTTTGCCTTGCACGCGGCCGACCTGGGTTCAATTCCCAGCATCCCATATGGTCCCGTGAGCACTGCCAGGAGTGATTCCTGAGTGCAGAGCCAGGAGTAACCCATGTGCATGGCTGGGTGTGACCCAAAAAGAATAAATAAATAAATAAATAAATAAATAAATAAATAAATAAATAAATAAATAAAAAGTGGGGGGTGTGTGTGGCTGGAGAACTTGCTTTGCATGCTGGGAGACACGCAGTTGAGCCCTGAGCACCGCCGGTGTGGCCCCCAAACCCAAACCAACGGAGATGAACTATAACTATGATAGCACAAAATCCATCCCCTCGGAAAATCATATGCCTGTGACATTCATTACTCTGCCCAGAGTCAGCCTTTGAACCGGTTTCCCCTTCCTGGGCGGAGGCACAGGGGCAGTGGCTCTCCAGGCCTGTGTAGGCCGAGTCTAGGGACTCTGGCTAGAATGAAAGGTGGCCTTGTGGGAGTGCCATGCCCTCTCAGTCACCCTTGGAAACACAGCAAGTGGTCTGGCACCCCAGGAATTTGCCCCGGTGCTTTGAGGAGGCCAAGGAAGCCGGCACTTTACGTGGCATTTAGACATTTCTCTGAAATGCTAATGAAGCGTTGATCTCAGAATGGCTAACAAAGTCCTCAGAATCCTTAATGTATCACTCTCTCTGAAAGCCAGAGGCCCCAACAAAAGGCTTAGAAGTCCCCTCCACAAAAGAATTATTGCCTTAGTTGAAAGACTTCCAGGAAAGACAGTTTCAAATTCTCCTCAATGCCTCGGTTCCCTTTAGTGCCTGGCGGGCCCACTGGATGCTGGCTTCATCTCAGTCTTCCTCTCTCTCTCCAGGTGATTTTTACCCTGACCTCCAGAACGGCCCTCTCTTCCCTGTGTCCCTCTCTTCTTACACGAGGGAGAACCGGTAAGAAGGAACCCTTGGCAGGGGGCATGAGGCGGTGCAAAGAGGGGACCGGTGTTTCTCAGGTCAGACTCCTTGAAGACTTGGCTTTTCGCTTTGAAGCCCTACGACAAATAAACTAGATCTGAAGCAACGGAGGCTCGAAGAACACGAGTGGTGTTTCCGAGCTCTGGACTTCAGCCATCCATCCTGTTCGGAGCTACTGGGGAGTGAAACTGAACGAAAGAACAATACTAGACCTAGACAACTGTCCCTGCCCCAAAGCCTAGCGAGAAGGTCATTTTTACCCCCTCAGTTTACCACCCCCCACCCCCAACGCCTAACCTTTAACTTTGTTCAGGGTTGCAGACCAGTCCAGGATGAACCTAATTACTCATTCTCATTCCACCGATCTGCAGCCCCTGAGGAACTGGCCCAGGACAGACCACAGGAATCAATTTAGCTTTCTCAAGACTCTTTTTACAGGAGCCCGCATGGCAGAATAACTTGATTTTCTGCACCTGAGCAAGGAATTCGGATACAGGCACCCCGGGTCGCAAGAAGGGTGGTGGTCAAACCAGATAACCAGACCCATATCACAAGACCCATATCACAAGACCCAGGGCTGCCCCCAGAAGCGGGACATTCCTAAATATTGGCGTGAATACTGATCTCTAAAACCATAGGGTAAGGAGTGATGTCCTTTTAAATTGATTGGTTAAGAAAGTTTGTAATATTACAAATCTATTTGCTATGAAATGCGCGGACTCTGCTGTAACAGCTGGGGAAGGCCTATATAAGATATCCTTTGGAGAAGCTCGGGGTCTTTTGCCCAACCTGCTGGACCTGCGTGTCCGCGTAGGCAGCTGGACCCTGGCTAGCCAGTCTTACAATAAACCCTGCTTGCTGTTTGCAGTCTTTGGAGTCTCTTTGTCGTTATAGGGCGATCTCAATCCGTGCCCTAACACAGCCCACATTCCCTTCCTGTTGTCTCTCTCTCTTTATTTATTTATTAATTTTTTTGGTGGGGGAGGGAGGCATCACACCCAGCGATGCGCAGGGTTTACTCCTGGCTCTGCACTCAGGAATTAGGAATTACTCCTGGAGGTGCTCGGGGGATGCTGGAAATCGAACCTGGGTTGGCCACAGACTGTGTTATTGCTCCAGGCCCTAAATAGATCTCTTTAAATAATCACTGTATCACTGTCATCCCGTTGCTCATTGATTTGCTCGAGCAGGCACCGATAACGTCTCTATTGTGAGATTTATTGTTACTGTTTTTGGCATATCGAATACGCCATGAGTAGCTTGCCGGGTTCTCCGAGAGGGACGGAGGAATCAAACCTGGGTCGGCCACGTGCAAGGAAAACGTCCTAGAATTTATTCTCTTATTGCAAACCACCCTCATCCCCAATAAGGTCCATAAAGCCCATCAGGTTTATCTGCAGCTGACCTCTGCAGCTGAAGCGTCGTCCCCCAAGATTTTCCTTATTCTTGAGGTTCCAGCCTTACCCACCTCCTGTAACAGCTCTGTCACTGTCACTGTCACTGTCATCCCATTGCTCATCGATTTGCTCGAGCGGGCACCAGTTAAGTCTCCATTGTGAGACTCGTTACTGTTTTGGCATATCAAATATGTCACGGGGAGCTTGCCAGGCTCTGCCGTGTGGGCGGGATACTCTCGGTAGCTTGCCGGGCTCTTCGAGAGAGGCGAAGGAATTGAACCCGGGTCAGCTGCATGCAAGGTGAACGCCCTATCCGCTACACTATAGCTCCAGCCCTTTCTCATGTCATAGGACCATTTCCCCAGTCCTCTGTCATTCCTATGATGACCCACTGTAAGAAAGAAAATATTTCAGATTATATAAACTGGTGAATTTTGTCCCGTGATAGAGCACATGCTTTGCATGTATGAAGCCCTAGGTTTGGTTCCTAGTACCAAACATATAAAACAGAACAACAGACAACAAATGCGGACCAAGGAGGTGGCTTGGTGATGGAGCACATACTTCTCATGTCTGAGGCTCTGGGTTGAATACCTGGCATCAAAAACCAAAAACAGACCCAAAAATGTTAACGCGCCCACATGCTCGGTTCTAATTGTACCTGCCCTTAGCACTAGGGTGGAAGTCTCTATGAAAAAGTTTTGAAGACTAAAATGTTATTAATCATAAGTTTTTTTTAAAACATGAGGCCAGGTAGGGCTGGAGCAGATAGCACAGTAGTAGGGCGTTTGCCTTGCATGCAGCAGACCCGTGTTCAATTCCTCCGCCCCTCTCGGAGAGCCCAGCAAGCTACCGAGAGTATCTCACCCGCAAGGCAGAGCCTGGCAAGCTCCCCGTGGTGTATTGATATGCCAAAGACAGAAACAACAAGTCTCACGATGGTGCCCACTCGAGCAAATCCATGAGCAATGGGATGACAGTGACAGTGAGGCCAGGTAAGGCATTTGCCTTGGACACAGCTGCCCTGGGTTCCATCCCCAGCACCAAATATGGTCCCCCAGGCCTCTCCAGAAGAGAAGGGATCCCTGAGTGCAGAGCCAGGAGTGATTCCTCAACATTTCCAGGTGTAGCCCAAAACAACACTAATAGTAATCCCGGTTAGGAGAGGGTTCTGAGAAATAGAGAAATAGCTCGGGGGTATCTTAGATGTCCTGCCTTGTAAGCACAAGGTCACAGTCATTGAACCCTGATGTCACCGCATGCACAGAGCATCGTCCTGCAGCTCTGCTGTCGTCCCGGGCCCTGGGAACAACTCTAAATATGCCAAGTCACCCTCCTTCCATTGCAGGTAACTTGGGTGAAGGGGGGGTGGGGAAGAAAGGTAGTGGCCCCTAGGGGGCAGTCTACTGCCTTCCTCAATGGAGGAGGCCCTGCTGAATTAGGATCACAGAGAAACCTGCGGAGAGCTCCTAGCTGGCACAGAACTTGCATCTCCCTAGTTCTACCTGGCAGTTGTCAAACTGCGACTCCGTCCCACGTGACGTTCACTGCACAGGAAGTTCCCGCTCCTGCCCATGTCCACACCCATTTCTCTTGGAACCGTGGGTTTAAGCGAGAGCAAGGAATTGCTCTTTGCAGAAGAAAAAGAAAAAAATCAACTCTCACCTTGTTCAGATTCTATTCTCTTTCCCTTCTTCTCAGGAAAGATTTTCAGGAGGGAGACAATTGGTGACGTAAATAAGTTTACGTGCGAAATATGAGGGGGGAAAAAAGAGAGACGGGGACTCAAAAGAGAGAGAGAGAGCAGGTGTTTCCAGAGTGAGGAGAGTCAAGTAAATGCACATCCCAAGTAGAGATCTGTGTTCCGTAGACTAAAAGAGAAAGAGTGCATGTCTCAAGTGACCCTGGAGTGGGGAAATGCATGCCTTTACCCCCATCATCATCATCATCATCATCATCATCATCATCATCATCATCATCATCATCATCATCATCATCCCGTTGATCGTTGATTTTCTCGAGCGGTCTCAGTAACATCTCCATTCGTCCTAGCCCTGAGATTTTGGCAGACTCTCTTTACTCGTCCTTCCCAACGGTGCCGCATTGGAGGCTCTTTCAGGGTCAGGGGAATGAGACCCATCACTGTTACTGGTATGAATGAGACCCATCACTGTTACTGCATATGAATACTCCATGGGGAGTTTTTGAGGCTCTTCCATGTGGGCAGGAAACTCTCGGTAGCTTGCCAGGTTCTCCCAGAGGGAGAAGTAGGCTATAAGATGTTGGGAGCTTGGTTTTATAGTCTTTGGATGTTGGCCGTTGATGGGATTACACAGTGCCGGAATCTGGGTGGAAGAAGCCCAGTCCTGATCCGAGCAGGCTTGGTGGTCTCCGCCCCAGGTTCCACACACCTGGGTTCCTCTGCTGGTACCTTCATGCGTGAGGCTTTTCGACCTTTGCCCCCATGAGGTCAGTTTTTATACAGATTTTCCTCTTCTCCAAAACCCTTTTTCAGGGTGTTGTCATGGGGGCTGAGGGGAGTGAAGCTTAGAACTGTGGATGAGAAATCATATTCTTAAGTTTGATATTCTTAGCAGGGTCTCTGTTCCTACCTTAGGGCTACTCCTTTCATGGAGTTCAACAGTGCTCTGAGTCTAGAATGCTGCATCTCAAAGGCTTTCTGGGCTACTCAGGTTGGTCCAATATTTCAAAGGCCTTCAAGCCTTTGGGTTGGCATGGGTTCCAGACAGTCTTTACTCAATCTGTGTTACCAGGCTTTCCTTGTCTGTCTCCTTGCCTCTAACATTCACAGAACTTTGCATAGATTTTGTTTTGTGTTTTGTTTATTTTTCCTTTGTTTTTATTTTTTTAATCTTTGTTTTTGATTTTGTTTTATTTTTTTAGGCCATAAGTATTCTTTCTAGGAACCCTATACACCTTATTAATTTTTTTGTTTTTTTTTAATTTTTATTCGTGAATCACCGTGAGGTACAGTTACAAACTTATGAACTTTCATGTTTTGTTTACATCCCTCCACCAGTGCCCATTCTTCTCCACCAATGATCCCAGTATCCCTCCCACCACCCCCACCTCAACCCCCACCACCCCACCCTGCCTCTGTGGCAGGGCATTCCCTTTTGTTCCCTCTCCTGTTGGATGTTGTAGTTTGCAATAGAAGTATTGAGTGGCCATCATGTTCGGTCTATGTTAGGAGGACCCACTCGGGTTGAAAGCTGTGTGCTGAAAGTAGATTAATATTTTTTAACTCCACGTCAGTTATAACTTCTGTGTTAATTCATATGTGATCAATCCACTTAGTTGATTCTTTCTGTCCTATGCTCACATCCTATATATACACTGCAGCAGAGAGATTCTCTTTTTTAAAAATTTTTTTTAATTAATGAATCACCGTGAGGGTACAGATGCAGATTTACATATCTTCATACTTGTGTTTCAGTCACACACTGCTGAAGTACCCATCCCTCCACCAGTGCCCATTCTCCTCCACTGATGACCCCGGCATCCCTCCCACCCCCCTATCCCTTTCCCTCCACCCCACCCCACCTCTGTGGCTGGGCATTTTCTTTTGTTCTCTAGCAGAGAGATTCTCTTAAGCAACCTCCAGTCTACGGTTTCACAGATTCACCGTCCCTGCCTAGTTCTTGGTGGCGCTCCCCACGAAGTGCTCTGCCTGCTGGAAGTTTCTTGGCCTCCCCTGAAGATGGCCACGTGTTTCCATTTCTGCTTTTCAAGAGTTATTTGTGTTTGCTCCCAAGTTGATTCATGCCAGCTGTCTCTGCTATTGTAATTTACATCATTGGATTAAGTACAATATAAACCAATAGAAAGCGAATACAAAAAAGGTATTCATTACCGGAAAATAAAATGGAACAACTTGGAAGACTTGACAAAGGCGAGGCGGCGACCCTGGCTTAGATGTGAGAGCAACCTAAAGATCGGGGCGGGGAAGAGAGAAAACGCTAGACAAACGCTGCCGTTCAGATTTCTTTTCAAATCCGCCTCTAACGTCTCCACCGCTTGAAAGAAATGAAAACAGGAAATCAGAGATGAGGCACACAGGGTGTGGTTTCTAGAAGAAAAAAGACAGAGAAAAGATAGTGGCGAGGCATCAAAAGGTTTGTAGGCAGATATGTATGTGCACCCACACGGGACATCTTTTATGTTAACATAAACATGTCCAGTCTGTATCCTTCTTCTTCTTCTTTTTTTTTTTTTTCACGATTCTCTCCCGCTGCAGTAGCTTGAAGCCTTCCTGTAGATAATGACTCTACTGTGTTCCCGTCAGGGCTGGTCACAGATTTCACAGCCCCCCGGGAGGAAGCAGAAAGGTGAGGCTCCTTGTTCCCAAAGCACGGAGGATTTGGAGAGGGCGGTGCAGTCGTTAGACCAAGCTTGGGGGCTCCCTCCTCTCAGTGTGGATCCCGAAACAGACCCCGAGGTTGCCTCGGATTCTCATTGCCTGGCCCTGAACTTGACCTCCAGGGGAAGATTTCTTCACTCCACGGTGATAGGCTGAGAATGTCCAGTTGGCCTGGCGCTAGACGCCCCCAGGTGGGACCTGGAACAGAAACCTTGCCCTTAGGACACTCCTGTCTGGGGACAGTGTTAGAGACACAGAGGAGACCGATGTCGCAGCTATGTCCGCCTGCCCTCTTACCGAGCCCAAACGAGATTGCCCCTGTGAACACAAATGAACGAAGACATTCTGATTGTACGGGAGTTCTTTTATGGGATGGAAGAGAAAAATGTTCTATTGTAACTTTTTTATCCCCCCCACCCCACCTTAGAAAGATGCTGAGTCCATTACTAGTGACAAGCGATCTAAGAAGGGGCTATCTCAAAGTTGAAATCTTGGGCTGGAGCAATAGCACAGCGGGTAGGGCGTTTGCCTTGCACGCGGCCAACCCGTGTCTGTTTCCCAGCATCCCATAGGGTCCCCTGAGCACCGCCAGGAGTGATTCTTGAGTGTAGAGCCAGGCGTAACTCCTGAGCATTGCTGGGTATGACACAAAAAGCAAAAAAAAAAGAAAAAAGTTGAAATCTAGCAATTCCTTCACACACACACACACACACACACACACACACACACACACACACACTCAGTCTGTAATCCACTGATCTCCCTGATTCTTACCTACTCCAGGGTGGCAGTAACAAGACCAGACTTCGGGCTCCCAAAGCCATTCCCCCCGCTTCTGCTCCCCAGTGCTAAAGCTGCATGTCCCTTTCCCTTCCTGGGTCTTGACCACCCCCCCAAAAATAAAGATCACTGTCACTGTCACTGTCATTGTCATCCCGTTGGTCATCAATTTGCTCGAGCGGGCACCAGTAACGTCTCCATTGTGAGACTTGTTGTTACTGTTTTTGGCATCTCGAATATGCCATGGGGAGCTTGCCAGGCTCTGCCATGGGGGCGAGATACTCTCAGTAGCTTGCTGGGCGGAGGAATCGAACCCGGGTCAACCGAGTGCAAGGCGAATGCCCTACCCGCTGTGCTATTGCTCCAGCCCCCCCCCCCCCAATCAAGATAGGTGCAGAAAACCAGTTAAGTCTGTTTTCAGTGATAGTCTCTCATCTATCTTAAACCGAGAGCCAAGGACCTGGGGCTGGGAGCAGAGAGGTGGCAGCCCGTCCCCACCATCCTCTCAGCCTTCTGCCCTCCCTCTCCTGCTCTCCTCCACCACATCTCTTGTCCCCTTAGGCTGTGCATTCCCCTCATCACCACCTCCACTTACTTTGAGTATTCATTCTGGGTTTCTCAGAAATGGGCTGTTCAACAGGATGGGAGGCTCATGGGGTATGTCCTTGCCTTTCTCTCTGCCTAGGAGCCTGTGTCTGTATGTCCTTCTCCCACACACCGGCATGCCAAGAAAAGGATGTGCTTCCTCTGTCCCTCCAGATTCTTCTTGGACTTGTGGGGCCGTCAAATAAACACCACACTAGATTAGTAGGAGAAAATAATAAATGCGATCACGTAGATATGAAGAGTCAGCATGCCCATAGATGCTAAAGGGGAAAATGAAGATATCGGCCCTGAGCTAAGGAAATCAGGTACCGGGGCCTCAGGGAGAGAGATAGAGAGAGGGGCTCGCTGGAGGAGGAGACAGATGCTCCTGACCAGATGTTTGGTTCTGGCTTTTTGTGGTTGTTGTTGTTTGTTTGGGGGGGCACACCCAGTGGTGCTCAGGGCTTAGTCCTGACTCTATGCTCAGGGACCAGGTGAGCTACCTGGGATAGAATTTGGGTCAGCTGCATGCAAGGCAAAAATCCTACCCATTCATGGTACTACTCTGGCCCTCAGATGTTCTATATTTAGATGCTTTGTCCTGCCCAAAAGAGATATTTCTCTTATAGATTATTTGTGATGAAAATCCTCATTGTGAGCAATACCATCCAATTTTATTCTTGGTTGACCTCAGAATGGAATAATCCGTGTACCCAGGTGAGACAGCTCACTCAGGAAGGCCCAGCCTGGGCAGCTTAGGGAAAACTCTCCTTCCATCCTGGAGCGAGGGTTTCAAGATGTACACATAAATACAAATTACTAGCTACCGTGTCTTTTATAGTGATGGGGGGTTGGGGTGAATAATGCAGTTAGTCTCGATGTCTTGGGATGCTAAGAGGGACCAAGCGAAACTCATTTCATGACAATCTAAAACACTAGTTCAAGACTATCAGTTTCTTTTGTTTTCGTTTGTTTGCTTGTTTTGGGGGGATAAACCTGGGGTTGCCATGGCACAGTGTTATTCCTGGCGCAATGCTAAGAGTCACTCCTTAGCGGTGCTCAAAATCAAAATCGGGTCTCTAGGACACAAAACATGTGCCCAGCCTGTTGAGCTGTTTGTCTGGCACCTAGACATTACTCTTTTGGAGGAGGAGGGCTTAGGCGTCAAACACAGCAGGACTTGGGTGCTATTCCTAGCTTTGTGTGTCACTATTCACAGTGCTCTGGAAGACATATGTTGAGCCAGAGATCAAACCGGGGTCAGTCACATGCAAGGCAACTATCTTAACCTCTGCACAATTTTTTTTTTTTGCTTCTTGGGTCACACCCGGAGATACACAGGGGTCACTCCTGGCTCTGCACTCAGAGATTACTCCTGGCAGTGCTCAGGGGACCCTATGGGATGCTGGGAATCGAACCAAGGTCGGTCGCATGCAAGGCAAATGCCCTCCCCACTGTGCTATCATTCCAGCCCCCTCCGCTCGATCTTTTTGGCCTTTAAGCATTATTTTTTGGTTATTGGTGTTCAGGGCACACTCACTCTTGTCAGTACTCACTGGACCATATGCAATGCCAGAGGCCAAACTGGGATTAGCCACATGCAAGACATGTGCCTTACTCTACATACATTTTTTTCTGGCCTTAATTGTTATTTTCGAACAAACAGCCCACCAATTTCCTTAGCTGTCAAGGTGAGGTTCTCCTAGTGCCAAAATATTCACCAGCTATATAGCCACATAATACTGTATGCACACCACTATTCATCACAGGACTCAGCACAGTAGCTAAGAGTTAGAATCAACCTAGATGTCCAACAACAGGTCAGTGGATCATGAAGATGTGGTATATGTACTCAATGGAATATTATGCTGCTTTAAAGAATGATGAAGTGTACAATTTGTTGAAACGTGGAAGGAACTAGAAAATATCATGTTAAATGAAGCAAGCAAGAGAAAGGACAAATATGGGATGATCTCACTTATAAGTGGTATTTGGAGTAACTCTATGAGGAAATGCAATGGTTTAAATGGGGGGGAATGCCTAAATCATCCTTGATTCTAGAGTATAAGGAAAAGAAGGAAATAAATAGAGTGAAGGGGGAAAGAGAGAGATGAGAAGCAACAGGGAAAGGGGTCAAGCGAACCCAGGCACACTGGTGATGTAATGTCACTGTCATTGTCATCCCATTGCTCATCAATTTGCTCGAGCGGGCACCAGTAACGTCTCCATGGTGAGACTTGTTACTGTTTTTGGCATATTGAATACTCCAAGGGGAGCTTGCCAGGCTCTGCCATGCGGGCGGGATACTCTCGGTAGCTTGCCGGGCTCTCCGGGAAGGGTGGAAGAA
The DNA here is from genome assembly GCF_027595985.1 of Sorex araneus. Lineage (NCBI taxonomy): Eukaryota > Metazoa > Chordata > Mammalia > Eulipotyphla > Soricidae > Sorex > Sorex araneus. The sequence goes on from NC_073307.1 coordinate 85,644,889, forward strand.
TCAAACTTGGGTCAGGCTCGTGCAAGGCAAATTCCCTACCCGCTGTGCTATCGCTCCAGCCCTGGTGATGTAATGAAAGAGCTAAATATCCAAACCACAGAGTCAACAAACTGAAATCGCAAGACCCAAACTTGAATAACCAAGTTTTAAAGGTGCCTGTCATGATGGCAGGCTGGGGCTGGGGTGGGTAGCAGGCTGGGGTGGGTGGCTGGTGGGAGCACTGGTGGAGGGAAGTTGATACAGGTGGGATTGGTGATGGAACATTTTATGTCCTAAACCCAACTAGGAACAACTTCGTCATTCATGGTGCTTTAAGAAAAAAAAAATGCTGAAGAAATAGAATAGAAAAAAAAATCAAGAAAACGTTGACCATCCCCAGTCAGGATGTAGCCAAACAATCACTTTGGTGCACTGTGAGTTTCTCCAGCGTCGACAAAAGAGAACAATCATCGCCGGCTGATGCTGGCTACTACAATACCAGTGGACACCAGCCCCTTCGTGGGGACTTGCGTAGGCTCAAAGGGTTGCCACAAATAGAGATGGATTTCTATTTTAGGCCTGGTGCTATCGAGTGTAACTGTTGAAACCACCCCGAGTCTGGGGCAAGGCGAGAGCTATTTGAAGTGCTCCTTAAATGTGGTCTTTGAAATGCTGAACTGTGGTGCGTGTGGTCGAATCTCTTTCTTGGTCTCCGCCATGGCGGGGTTGGAAACTGTTCAGAGCCACTCGCATCGTGTCCGTGTGAACAAGGCGAGGACTCGGGCAGGGACGGGGCCGGTGAACTGCAGCCTCCCGGCGTGACCTCAAGTCACCTGTCTGATCATTGGTGGCAACTGTGCGTCTCCCTTCCAGGGATGTGGCCGTGCACTCACGTTCTCTTCGGGGCACTGTTGCGTTCTCACTGTGGCCAAAGTATAACTGTTTCTCCACGGCTGAATGCTCGTAAGGGCTCAGTTCAGATCAGCATCTACTGTGGACAAAGAAATTTGTAATGTTTGGAGAATAGGCAGCTGGGGATGAGACCCAGTGGTATAACACAGACGTGTGTGTGGGGCCCTGGGTTCAAGTCCAAAGCAAAGGAGTTTGTCTTTCTTTTCTTTCTTTCTTTCTTTCTTTCTTTCTTTCTTTCTTTCTTTCTTTCTTTCTTTCTTTCTTTCTTTCTTTCTTTCTTTCTTTCTTTCTTTCTTTCTTTCTTTCTTTCTCTCTCTTTCTCTCTTTCTTTCTCTCTTCCTTCCTTCCTCCTTCCTTCCTTCCTTCCTCCTTCCTTCCTTCCTTCCTTCCTTCTTCCTTCCTTCCTTCCTCCTTCCTTCCTTCCTTCCTTCCTTCTTCCTTCCTTCCTTCCTCCTTCCTTCCTTCCTTCCTTCCTTCCTTCCTTCTTCCTTCCTTCCTTCCTTCTTCCTTCCTTCCTTCCTTCTTTCCTTCCTTCCTTCCTTTCTTTCTCTTCCTTCCTTTCTTTCTTTCTTTCTTTCTTTCTTTCTTTCTTTCTTTCTTTCTTTCTTTCTTTCTTTCTTTCTTTCTTTCTTTCTTTCTTTCTTTCTTTCTTCTCTCTTCTTTCATTTTCTCTCTTTCTTTCATTTTCTCTCTTTCTTTCATTTTCTCTTTCTTTCTCTCTTTCTTTCTTTCTTTCTTTCTTTCTTTCTTTCTTTCTTTCTTTCTTTCTTTCTTTCTTTCTTTCTCTTTTTATTTCTTTCTTTTCTTTCTCCCCTTCTTTCTCTCTCCCTCTCTTCTCTTTCTCTCTCACTCTCTCACACACATGCACACACATGTGCATTTGGGAGCATTTGTTTTGACTCTGGAGTGTACCTAGAGAGCCATCTCATTGTCTCATTTTGTTTTTCAACTTTTCCCTCTCCTTCAACTACCTGCACATTTAGTCATTTGTCACCAAACTCTCTCTGTTTTTGTTCTTGCCACCCCTGCTCTAGGCTGTGTTCCCATGGATGCCTGCATCAATTATTCCCATCAATGAGTACGTTTTCTGCCATCTGGCCATTGTCTGTATTCAACTTTGTTTGCATCATTATCATGCTTTTCTTACATAATGTTTAGAACCAAAACTTTTCCCCCAAGCATCTCAACTTTGGCATTTTTGGTTTTTGTTTTGTTTTGTTTTTATTTTGTTTGGAGCCACTCCCAGCAGTGTGTTCGCTGGGACATGAAAGGGATCAAATCCAGGCTCCCATAGGCAAAACATACCCTCCAGCCCTTAGCCCCTTCTCCCTCCCTGGCTCTGACTTTGGCGTTCTTGACATTTGGGACCAGATGATTTATTGTGGGGCAGCTTTCCTGTGCATTATAGGAGACCAGCTTCTCAGGCTTCACACACTAAGACGTTCATTGTCGCGCGCCGCTTCGACCAGCAAAGAAACACGCAACTCGGAGATCCTTCTTGCTGCGATTTATTCAGGAACTTTCCATTGAAGAGGGAAGAAACGGGAACGAGGGGGAAACAAGGAGGAGGAGAGAGGGACGAACGAGGAGGAACCGACTAGCTAGGCAGCTTCCCCCCTTATATATCTCTCCCTGCTTGTTTGCCCTCAAGTGTCTGCAGCTGATAAACTAGCCATAACTTGTGAGCGTGACAAGACATCCTGATTCCCCATCAGGTGTTGTTCACGAGGCACAGTGCAACCAACAAGAAACAGGTGTTCACGAAGCACGGTCCCATGGAGGCTCTCCACAGTTCATTTAATCAGTTCTGGGGAAAAATGAAAGTATCTCTTGGGATGGATGGGAAGGTGCTTCCCTGACATGCAGTTGACCTAAGTTTGCTCCCCAGAACCACAAATGGTCCCTGAGCATCGCCACCAGGACGAATGCCTGAGCAGGGTCAAGAATACACCCCACGCACCACTGGGCATGGCCCAACACCCTCTCCCCTGCAGAAAGTGTTCCCTGATACTTTCCTAACTACATCCTCTGAGTTTGATTAAGTAGATTTTTAAATGTGATTCTAAGATTCTGTTCGTTTCTAGTTTAGGTTTGGACTACAATTATGGATTAATTAGAAGTGTTCTATTGCAAGTGTATGCCTCTGTGGTCGTCGCCTTTCTGCTATTTGATCATGACAATTCCACTATTGTTAGAGAAGATGGACTCTCGTGCTCTTTGACATGTGTTGAGACTTGCAGAAATGGGTGCAATTTTTGCGAATATTTCTGCGTGTTGAAATAATATACATTCTTCAGTTGTTGGGTACAAGATCCTATGTAAGTTAAGGTCAATCTCATTCATTGTGTAATTCAACTTGTAAATGTGTGCCAATTTTTATGTCACTGCATGTATCCATTACCAGGAAGGTGTGTTGTAAAATCCCCTATAAAGATTTGCCAATTTCACCTTAAAATAAAATTCATTTTTCATCATCTATTTTGAAGGTCTATAATAGCTGAACTCACACGGGTGTTGTTTATGTCTTCCTATTGAGTTGGAGTGATAGCACAGTGGGTAAGGCATTTGCCTTGCACGAGGCTGACCCGGGTTCGATTCCTCTGCCCCTCTCAGAGAGCCCGGCAAGCTACCGAGAGTATCTCACCCGCACGGCAGAGCCTGGCAAACTAACCTGTGGTGTATTCTATATGCCAAAAACAGTAACAACAAGTCTCACCACGGAGACTTTACTGGTGCCCACTCGAGCAAATTGATGAACAATGGGATGACAGTGATACAGTGATTGGGTTGCTACAGAACATGGCAAAGGGGAATCGTTCCAACAGTGCGACAACCACTCCTAGCAATACTCAGACTGCAAACTGGCAGCGCTGAAGGTCACCAGGGCTACAGCCAGTGCAGCTCAGGGGTCACCAGAACTACGTTCCGTGGTGCTTCTGGTGCATGCAATGGCAGGATCGAACTTGGAGCGAGTCCTCACTCCCGTCCTTGCTTCATGCCCTCATGCATGTGCTCTGCTATCATCGTGGTAGCCGCAGCTCTTTTTTAAGTTTGATTACCATTTACTTGGTCCCCTTTTTAAAAAACAAAATCCCCTTGTCTTCCTTTCTGTTGGTGTTGAGCTGCCCCAGGAAGCACACTCGGTTTTTGCGCTTATACACAGTGTCTGTGGTAGGTTAGACACAACGCATTTGGCTGTGCTGTTTGGCACGTAGCATGGTGCCAAGGACCAAATTTTCGGCCTCGTACCAGCAAGGAAGACGCTGCTCTACCATGGAGTCACTCCCAGCCCTGCCTCCTCTTCCTCTTTTCACTCTTAGACTTCCAACCTTTTGAACCTTTCTATTTTGGGGATGTCTTTGAATACCTAAATGGGTTTTCTCTCCATTCTCTTTTACATTAAACTCGACCATTGTCTCTTAACTAGCGAGACTACTCTAATTTATCATGTTTCCTATTATATTTGGATTTAATTCCACTGGGGTTTTTGTGTGTGTGTTTTCTATTTACTCTCTCTTTTCATGCCCTTTCATCCCCTTTTCTGTCGTCTTTTGGGTCTTTTCAATATCTCTCCTTTCCCTCTATTAGCCTAGAAATGGCATATTGTATTTCGACTGTGTTCCTGGTTATTTTAAACACCTGTTTACAAGTGGGACCTAAAGTCTTAAGTAAATACTGCTAACCTCTCTACAAAGAGTATCGAACATTCAGCACATTTTAGCCCATCTTACATGTTATCTCTATCCAAGACTTTAGATATTTTTAATTTACTTTTGGGGGAGGTGGGGGTAGAGACCTCCCAAGCAATATTCAAGGAGACACTTCTGATACACTTGATGAACTAGACTGGGAAATTCACCGGTCGGGTCTGGTGGGAATTGGGGGTCACCAGAGCTACACCCTTTATGAAGGTTTTGCTAAGCTTCTCTTATTCACTGATAGTTTTTAATAGAGTTAAACTAAGCTAATGGGCTATTTTGCATAAGTGATTGAGATGGCTAAGGTGATTTTCAAAGAAAAAGACTATACCTATTACACTAAGGTAAAAAATAATAATTGTGGCTGCTCCGGCAGGAGGCCACGCCCCTGGTATGCAGGCCACGCCCCCAGTATCTTCTTGGTGGGCTCGTGGGAGGAGGGGCTGGGGCAGCAGCGTGGGAACGGGGGTGGGGGAGGGAACCCGGGGAGTTCGCCAGAGCTACACCCAAGAATACGCAGGGGTCCATGCATATTCAGGACTTACAGCAGGTCCCTCCTCCGACAAGGCAGGTGTCTCTGGGCACCTAACTCTTTCTTGGCTCCAAAGTTTAGACTCTTAAACATTACTCATATCAGTACTTGTTTTCAAATCATGCAAGTGTTTTACTTCAATCAAATATAAACTCCTTATTACCAGGTTCTCCTCGCCTCGGACTCCTTCCCCATGACTTCTATTTCTTCTTTCTTAAAAACATAAATTAAAACAAATATATACTCCATTCAGTCTCTCTGGAAAACCATAAGGATATTTCTCCAAAAGTAAGGACAGAGATTCCATATGACCCAGTAATACCTCTTCTTGACAACTACCCTCACCCCAGCAAAAATGCACTAATTCAGAAAAGTATGTGCAGCCTCTGTTCATTGTAACTGTCACTGTCATCCTGTTGCTCATCGATTTGTTCGAGTGGGCACCAGTAACGTCTCTCATTGAGAGACTTATTGTTACTGTTTTTGGCATATCCAATACCCCACGGGTAGCTTGCCAGGCTCTGCCGAACAGGCTCCATACTCTCAGTAGCTTGCTGGGCTCTCTGAGAGGGGCGGAGGAATCGAACCCGGTTCGGCCACGTGCAAGGCAAATGCCCTGCCCGCTTACATCGCTCCAATCCAAATAATAAAATACATGCTCCAGAAATATTTGCCACCAGGGTGCTCCAGAAGTCTTTGCCACCAGGGTCCTTAAATGGCCAATTTTCTCAGCCATTGCTTGAAACTGTTTTTATTGATCTTGCTATTAAATGATTATTGAAGACAGTAAACAGGATGATGGTTATGCTCCTTCAGTCCTTTAAAAATATGTCTTCATAACTCCCACTGCTGTTTCCACTGCAAGTCAGTTAGTTGTCAGTCTAAGAATTCTATCTTTGGGAATCAGAGAGAGAGTACAGAAGCCGGGGCCAACCCAGGTTCCATCCGTAGCATCACAAAAAGTTCCCCTAAGCCCCACCTGGAATGACCCCTGAGCACTGTAAGTCCTGAACACCTCAGTTTGGTTCCAAATTTCCTCTCCCCTCAGGGAAAATGAAATGGAAAAAAAATTACCATTTCTTTTAAAGTCATCCATGTTTAACTCTTCTGGCTTTTTTTTTTTTTTTTTTTTTTGCTTTTTGGGTCACACCCGGCGATGCTCAGGGGTTACTCCTGGCTCTGCACTCAGGAATTACTCCTGGCTGTGCTTAGGGGACCATATGGGATGCTGGGAATTGAACCGGGGTTGGCCGCGTGCAAGGCAAACGCCCTACCCGCTGTGTATTGCTCCAGCCCCTATTTACATTTTCTTGATAACAGCTGATGGTAAACACCTTTTTATATGTCTACTGGACAACCCTATGAAAGATTAATTTCCTTTCCCCATTTTTGGTGGGATTGTTGGTTTGTCATTGTACTTTACGAGTGCTTTATATATATGTATATATATAGATAGATAGATAGATAGATAGATAGATAGATAGATAGATAGATAGATTAGCCTTTTATCTGATATATTGTGTGCAAATATTTTCTCCCATTCAGTATGATGACTTTTTATTTTAGGCCAAATTTCTTTTGCTGAACTATATCATCCCCCGTGGCATATTCAATATGCCAAAAACCATAACAAGTCTCACATGAAGATGTTACTGGTGCCCACTCAAGCAAATCGATGAGAAACGGGATGACAGTGACAATGACAGAACTATATTATCCAGTCATTTGTCAATTGATCTGTCAATCCATCCAACCATTCACTCATCCACCCACCCCCACCTACCCAGCTATCTGTGGACCCATCCATCACACACCACCCTCCCACCCACCTTCCCAACCATCCTCTTATCTTCCTTCACTTAAGAAATATTGTCCAAGCTTCTGCTAGGAGTCAAGTACTCTGCTTTGAGTTTGGAGATTTTTAAATGTTCAGTGTTGAGAAAAAGTTGCCTATTGTCTAGCAGTAAAATAATCCCATCATTAACCAGAAGCTGCTCATTTCTCAGAATGCTTATTCTATGATTTATTTAGAAAATAGCTGTGACTATATTCTTTCTTCCAGATGCTGGGGGGAGTTATCAGGGACTCATTCTCTATTTAGGTATTCATACATCCAATAAGGGGGTTGGAGCGATAGCACAGCGGGACGTGGCCGTCCCAGGTTCGATTTCTCCATCCATCTCAGAGAGCCCAGCAAGCTGCCGAGAGTATCCCGCCCGCACGGCACAGCTGGCAAGCTCCCTGTGGTGTATTCGATATGCCAAAAACAGTAACAACAAGTCTCACCGTGGAGACGTTACTGGTGCCCGCTCAAGCAAATCAATGAGCAATGGAACGACAGTGCTACAGTGCTACATATGTATCTTGTATATCACATTTATTATATATATTGATATAAATGGGGCTGGAGCGATAGCACAGCGGTAGGGCATTCGCCTTTCACGTGGCTGACCCGTATTCGATTCCTCCACCCCTCTCGGAGAGCCTGGCAAGCTACCGAGACTATCGCACCCACACGGCAGAGCCTGGCACTGCTGTGGCATATTGGATATGCCAAAAACAGTAACAATAAGTCTCACAATGAGAGACGTCACTAGTGCCTGCTCGAACAAATTGATATAGATATGGATATATCCCTTGCCAATGTACTCTTTGACTTCAAAAAGCAAAAGATTTCTAAGCCTTCTTGGTATCTGTGTTGCAAACCCTAATGCCTAAAAGTAGAAAGAGTATGTGGGAAATTGTCTGCCACGGAGGCAGGGGGAGAGTAGGAAAGGGGGGGCGTATACTGGGGAGATTGGTGGTGGGAACTGTGCACTGGTGGAGGGATGGATGTTTGAACATTGTATGATTGTAACCCAAACATGAAAGCTTGTCACTGTATCTCACGGTGATTCAATAAAATAAAATAGAATAAAATAAAATAAAATAAAATAAAATAAAATAAAGATTTCTAAGCAAACAGTTATCACCAGACAATCCGTGTGTGCAGCCTACCTGGGTTCTTAGGCACGAAAGCTGTGCGAACACACGAGTGTGGGCAGAGAGGGGGTGGTCTCCGTGAGAAGGGAAGGGGGTCAGAAGGAGACGCCCCCAGCGCAGCCTCGAGGGGCGTCAGCACGGAGCCTTCCTCCCAGAGGAACTCTGACTCCCTGTTGACCCGGTTTTGAACTGGTGACCCGGAGGTGAGTGACCCGGATCCTGTTACTCATCCTCCCTAGCCCCTGCTTGCCCCCTCCAGCCATGAGCGGGGGGCCGGGGCAGGCCCGGGACAGAAGTCCAGCCAGGGGCCCTGAGCCCATCCGCCCCCGCGTCCATCCGACTGGTGCCCCGCCATATGGCCTCTCCCTCGTCCTCTAGCCTGGCCTGACCTGACGGGCTTAGGGAGAGGCCAAGGTCACCGGGGAGCCGACCTCACAGATGGAGCCGCCTTTGCCGCAGCTGTGGTCCAGGCGAACAGGCCGCCTCCCTCCTGGTGGCCAGAGTCCAGCTGGGCCCTGGGGCCTCAGCCAGGTAGACCCAGAAACCATAAAGCGACCCCCCCACCCCCAACTTTGTCTGGATTTACCCCTTTTCTTCCTCTTGTTTCCCTTTGTTCCTTTTCCTTTTTCTTTTCTCTAAGTGCTGGGGGCTAGACCTGGCTCTGTGTTCGAGTGACCCCGGCGGGTGGCACTTGGGAGACCAGGTGTGATGCCAAGGCTTGGGTCCTGGGATGCCCACATGCATACAAGCACTTCACACCCCGTGCTGCTTCTCCGGCCCCTGGGTCCTTCCCCCCTGTTCTCCACCCATTTTTCTGTCCTAATCCTGCTCCTTTTCCAGCCCCTCTGGTCCCTCAAGCTTTATTTTCCTTTATCAGAGGTGAATATTTGGGCGGGCTGGAGCGACAGCACAGCGGGTAGGGCGTTTGCCTTGCATGCAGCCCATCCAGGTTCGATTCCTCCACCCCTCTCAGAGAGCCCGGCAAGCTACCGAGAGTATCCCGCCCGGACGGCAGAGCCTGGCAAGCTCCCCGTGATGTATTCAATATGCCAAAAACAGTCACAGCAAGTCTCACCATGGAGACGTGACTGGTGCCCGCTCGAGCAAATCGATGAGCAATGGGATAACAGTGACAGTGAATATTTGGGCAGAAGGACTGTGTCTAGACATCCAAGTACCTCCTGATGGGAATGAGCCATGGGGTGACATGCCAGGGACCCAGCCAGGAGACCTGGTCCGCACCTCCCTCCAGGCCCAGCTCTGAGTGGGACCTTGTGAGATGACAGGGGCACCGTGCTGAAGCCAGGCAGTCACTGCTGCATGGAGTTTCGCGTCACTGCCATCCCCAAATGGCATAACATACACTTGTTTGGGAGGGGATTATGATAGAGGGAAGTGGAAATTCTTCCTCTTGTCTAAGAATTGTGGTCTCCACTGCTGCGTTTTGAGCATCCTTTGGTAAGAACAATATTTCACCCTGAACCCGAGTGCTGTGTTTATCCATCTTCCCCGTTGACCTGAAACCCCCAGAGACAAGACACTTCTCCTATTCTTTTGGCAGGTCAGGCGAGGGGCCTGGGCCACACTCGGATGTGCTCAGGGTTTATTCCTGACTCTGAGCTCGGGGGTCAGACCTGGTGGTGCTCGGAAACCCCACAGGGTTCTAGGAATTGAAACCAGGCCAACCACGTGCAAGGTCTTCACCCTTATACTATCTTTCTTGACCATTATACATTTTTTTCATTTAATTTTTTATTGAATCACCATGAGATACACAGTTACGAAGCTGTTCGTGATCGGGTTTCAGTCATACAATGTTCCAACACCTGTCCCTTCACTAGCATACATTTCCCACCCCCAATGTCCCCAGTTTCCCTCCCCTCCCCACACCTGCCTCTATGGCGGGCACTTTCCTTCTCTCTCTCTCTCTCTCTCTCTGTCTCTCTCTCTGTCTCTCTCTCTTTCCCTCTCTTTCCTTTTGGGCATCATGGTTTGCAACACAGGTACTGAAAGGTTATCGTGTGCATCCCTTTACCTACTTTCAGCACTCAGTTCTTCTCCAGAGACATCATTTCAAACATCATTGTCATAGTGGCCCCTTCTCTATCCTGTGGCCCCTCTCCCACACACACTTGTCACAAGCTTCCAACCATGAACCAGTCCTCCTGGTCCCTGTTTCTTCTATCCCTGGATATTAGTCTCATACTACGCTATATTTTTTTAAATCCAACAGTGAGTGGTGTAACCATTCTATGCCTGTCCCTTTCTTTCTGACTCCATTCACTCAGCATGATACTCTCCATGTCTATCCATCCATTATTCATTTTTTAAGGGCCCTTCTCAGCAGAGATCCTATGTGTGTTTCATTGTTGGTGCTATGTCCTTGGTGAATTGAGAAAAAAGCAAATGAGAACAATAGTTATAGGTACCCAAACAGAATCAACCCCTCTTTATAGCGTGTCTCTTTGGATTTCTCTTAGTGCTTATTTCAACTAGGGTCATTTTCAAAAGTTAAACTCCCTCTTTTCCCATCCCTCCAAAAATTATCTAGCATCAATCAGTGAAAACAAACTTTGTGGGGTATTTTTTTTGAAAATAGTATGATGTCTGGTTCAGTTTGGCGTTCATGTAGTAGGGTGGGTTTCTGAACTGCTCATGGTTCTATTCCCATAACCTTGACTGGCTGATCCGGGTTCCCTCTCTGGCACTGCACTGGTTTATCATCCATTGTGAGTTGCCAGTTCAGGCTGTTGGTGGGGAGCAAAGAGTATCAGTGATCTCTGATCATGCTGCAGTGTGATCTCTGGGATCCCCGAAGCCAAAACCTTGGCTCTAACATGCCTGTCAGATCCTACTAGCTCCTGTGTCTCCAAGGACCTGATTAGCATCCACCATCCTCCCTCTCATCCTGAGTCTCCAAGTTCAAAGGGTTCAAAGCCCACACGAGAGCATCTTCTTCTTGTCTCATGACCAGTATGTGAGCAAGGACCGTGGAAGGAGGCTCACATCCCCAAACTACACCCCTGTGCTATCTCCCCTGCTTCCTTTCACAGCCCGATTTCCTGCCAGAAGGAAGACACTTAGCACTGGCCACACCACTCAACCACCAAACCCTTGCTCTGCTGGCAGCCACAAATAAATAAATAAATAAATATATAAATAAATAAATAAATAAATAAATAAATAAATAAAATCAACAAAGCCCTGCTGGAAAAGGAGAACTGAGCAGGGAGTCATTTGGCTTGGGCCTCTTCCTGGGTCCTCTGAGCTTCTACATGTTGTTTTCTTTCCTCTCTTCTCTTCTTCTATCAGCCTGCCTGAGCCCTTGGCTGATGGAATTCAGCCCAACACACAAAATTGGCTTCCATCATCCATCTTCAGATTCAACAGACTTTCGAGCCTGTGCTTTGATGCTTTGCTTTCTCGGTGACTTCATGTAAGTCACTCCCATTCCCCTCAATGCCTTACTTTATCCCTCCATCATCACTGACCTTCGCCCCGTTGCTATCAGTGTTGTGATGACCGGCGGTTGCACGTTTGTTTGGTTGTATCTGTTCACTGCGCATGCCTCCTTTTAGTTGCACTTCTTGCACGGGGATTTCACACTTCCACCATTGTGTTTGCACGCACATGTTTGGCTAGAGCTCAGTGTCCCCAGGAATTGCTTGTGGCTGCCAGGAATGCCAGATAGCAGAGCTGCCGAGATTGTGTTTGATACATGTGGGGAAACCAGGGATCAAACTCCTGACCTGGTGCCTGCAAGGCGGTCGCGTTAGCCACTGAGCCATCTCCCAGCTCCCTGCCTCCGGTCTGAAGCTCATTTTCTTCGTGGATGGATGGTGAATCCTCTAGTCGCATGTAACAGAGAAGAAGGAGACTTAGCTTTAAGATCTGTCTAGCTCTCCAGCCTCCAAGGGTAGCTCTGAGTCTCCAAGGGTAGACTTGGTCAGTGACTGTCCCTCTCTCTGGCTCACCAGAGTATGAGATGGACCCAAGATCATACAACTAAGAGGAGCAGAACAGTAACTAATTCACGGGTCTTCTGATTCTCTTCTACCAAAGACCCTGCTTCACTATCAAGACTTTTTTTTTCTTTTTGGGTCACACCTGGCAATGCCCAGGGGTTCCTTCTGGCTCATGCACTCAGGAATTACTCCTGGTGGTACTCAGAGGACTATAGGGGCTGCTGGGAATCGAACTCGGGTCAGTTGCGTGCAAGGCAAATGCCCTATCCTCTGTGCTATCACTCCAGCCCCATATCAAGCCTTTTGAACTCTAGGGAGAGGCCGGCGAGAACCCAGACACTGCATTTCTCTGCAGACCCCGAATTCAGAGCAGCCACTGGAAGCTGGCAAAACCATCCATGCCTGCCAGTGCCTCCCAGCCATCCTTTCTCCTTACCAGCGTGGCAGAGACAAGAAAGGCCACGTAGACGGAACAACATGGGTCATGTGTCCCCAGCTTTGCAGCTTCCTCCTGTGACCCTTCGTGCCTGAAGGCAAAGGGTCCTGCTGTTGAGAGAGTCAGAACCTAGCGAGGGAGGCTGAGCACTGGGGCTTAAATCAGAGCCTCTTCCATTCACTTGCATGGTCCGTCTGTCCATGGAGGGAGGGGATCCATCCTTGCCAAAGGGCTGGGAGGTAACTGTCTGCTGGAGGCAACCACCAGAGCTGCAGATGACCCACCCCCTCCCCCCTTCCTCTCCCCCATTCTGGTTCCTCCTATAAAACGCGCCTCTGTGCTCAGTTTGCCCAGCCGTCCTGCAGGTCACAGAGGCCAGGACATGGCTTTCCTGCATGTGTCTCACTCTCAGAGGCATCATCGAATTTGCCATTGCGGGTTCAAGCTTTGGTGTCCATCAGATCTGTTTTAGCAACCCAGTTCCACTGCCTGCCAGATGCATGATTTGGGGGAGAGGGGTGCTTCTGAATTCTCTCTGTTCTGTGATGGATTGATTTAACCATAAAATGGGCACAAGGGGGCCAGGATGATAGAACAGCGGATAGGGCATTTGCCTTGCACGTGGCTGACCCGGGTTTGAGCCCCGGCATCCCATAGGGTCCTCCGAGCGTCTCCAGGAGTAATTCCTGAGTGCAGAGCAGGAGTAACCCGCAAGCATCGCCAGGTGTAACCCAAAAAGCCAAAGTAAATGCATGAAATCACTGTATCACTGTCATCCCGTTGATCTTTGATTTGCTTGAGTGGGAAAAGTCGTTTAGAGGGAAGGAAAAACAAGCTGGGTGATTGGCCCCCTGTTTCAGCTCAAGCAGACACGTTCCTGCCTGTATTCCTTATTCATTGCTGCCCTTCTCTTTCAACATTGACGTCTCTCCTCTACACCCATCCTCTCACATGGTGGTCACAGTCCTGGAGTACTGGCACCTTAAAGGTGCCTCCTGGCAGAGTATGTTAAGTGAGATGAGTCAGAAAGAGAGGGACAGACATAGAGGGACTGCACTCATTTGTGGAGTGTAAAATAACATCACATGAGGCTGACACCCAAGGACAGTAGATACAAGGGCCAGGAGGATTGCCCCATAGCTGGAAGTCTGCTTCATGAGCAGAGGGGAGAAGGCAGATGGAATAGAGAAGGGATCACTAAGAAAATGATGGCTGGAGGAACCAGTTGGGATGGGAGATGCATGCCGAAAGTAGATAATGGACCAAACATGATGACCTCTCAGTGTCTGTGTTGCAAGCCATAATGCCCAAAAGTAGAGAGAGAGTATGGGGAATATTGTCTGCCATGGAGGCAGGGGGAGGGTGGGAAAGGGGGGTATATCGGGGATACTGGTGGTGGGGAATGTGCACTGGTGGAGGGACGGGGTGTTTGATCATTGTGATTGTAACCCAGACATGAAAGCTTGTAACTATCTCACGGTGATTCAATACAATTAAAAAAAATTTTTTTAAGTGCCTCCTGGCTAGTGCTAGGTGAGTCTAGGAGCTGACATCCTGTAGGTCTATAATGCAGGTGGCAGGTGACTGCCCCATCGCTGCTGGCTTTGTCATCCTGAGCTACATAGACTCCAACTTCTTGCTCCCTCAGCCTTCTCATCTGCGCCGTGAGGGTGTGGCTTCGGGTACCAACCTGAAAGGCTTTTTGTAGAGACTGAACATGTATCTTTTCCTCAACTGCTTTCTCACCCATGGTTTTTGTTAGGCTTGATGACCTCATTTCATAGTCCAATAAAATGGGACCGTGGACAGGACACTCCCAGTGCCAAAAAGCCCGTCCACAGTGCCCGGCACTATTGAGGGAAGTGTCCTATCCCCATTGGCCTAAAGGCCCCACTCTGGACCCGGCCTCAATCCCCTTTGCGGAGAGAGTGAGTGGGAGGGAAGGAAGAGGGGAAGCCGAGGAAGGCAAGGAAGAGCTGGAACAGGAGAAATCTCAATGGGAAGCAATTTCCCTCTCTATAGAGATCATTTGGGCTGAAGCAATAACACAGCAGGTAAGGCATTTGCCTTGCATGCGGCCGACCCAGGTTCAATTCCTCCATCCCTCTTGGAGAGCCCGGCAAGCTACTGAGAGGATCCCACCCACACAGCAGAGCCTGGCAAGCTTCCCGTGGTGTATTCGATATGCCAAACACAGTCACAACAAGTCTCACAAAGAAGACGTGACTGGTGCCCACTCAAGCAAATCAATGAACAACGGGACGGCAGTGCGACAGTGCAGTGCTATTGTTGGTTTACAATGCTATGGGCATAATTCTAATACCAGGCCTCTCACCAGTGCACCTGTCTCCCTCCCCCAAGGAACACACCCCCCTTCACCCCTCCAGCTCTCTTGTGGCTGTCAGTTCCCCTGCTTTGTCCTTGTCCTAGTTATTTTTCTAGGACAGAATAATGTCTTGAGTTGTGAATTCTTGCCCACTCCCACCCCCGCCCGGCCCCGCCCCCTGCTCTACATCCACAGCTTCTTGCCCAAATACGTTAATAGCTCTCTGCTGTGTGAAGATGAGAGGGAGGGAATTGACAATTATTCTAAAGCCCAACACGACTGCACACTGGCTTCAAGGAGTGTAGCCGAGAAGCTCTAGGCTAATCGAGATCCAAATCCCTCCCGCCGGCTCTGTCTCAAGGCAGGCAGGTGCCCCCGCCCCCCGCCCCCCGCCTCTCATCCTGGCCATATTCTCATCCTCTTTCTGTACACATGATTAGATTACCTGTGCCAGTTTCCCTGGCAACCAGAATTCATGTGACCGAGTTATAGCCAGTAGGATGGAAACAAAACTTCTCCCCTAGCCAGGCCCATAAGGACTCACGATGGACTGCCTAGAAAGACGCTCCCCCCAGAAAGAAGGATGCGGGACCAGGAAGAAGCCTGTGCTCCTAGAGGACCACAGAACATGCCCGTGTACTGGTGATGAGCATGAAGGTAACCTTCTCGGAGCTAGAGGAAGGAGGATGCCTTGGAGGACTTTGGAGGCCAGGCACTCTTCTTTCTTCTCTCTCTCTCTCTCTCTCTCTCTCTCTCTCTCTCTCTCTCTCTCAGAAAATATAGGAGTCACCAAACTTGAGAGTGGGGATGAAAGAAACTAGTCCTGAGTTTGATTTGGAAGATGAACAAGGTGAGGACCCAAGTGATGTGTCAGCTTACTCAAGGTCTCACAGCGACTTGATAGCAAAAACAAACCTAGAACGTAGCCTGTTCCTCCCCTCCCCTCCTTCTCCTGCACCTGCTCTTCCTCCTCTCCTCCTCTCCTTTTCCTTATTCTCATCCTTGTTCTCCTCCTCCTCCTCTTCTTTCTTCTTCCATCTCCCAGACTCTGCAGGATCTCCCAGAGGAAATGGGAGCGTATCTTGAGCGGTCAGGCCACTCACAAATGCTTCTCTGTGTTACTCTAGCTTTCAGTCTTGTAGCTAAAATAGTCCAACTGACAATGAATCAAGGCAACTGACAATGACTGAGAAATGGCTGGTATCAGGATGCTAAGTCTTGATTATGATAAGAAAAAAAATAATCTTTTGTACCCGTGGGACACAAGGATAGAACTTCAGGGATCCAGGCCTACAATAAGCCAAGTTTAGTGGGAATGATGGCTACAGTGCAAAGAAAGTTTGGGAGAGGGGCTGGAGGGATAGCACAGCGGGGAGGGCATTTGCCTTGCATGCGGCCAACCCGGGTTCGATTCCCAGCATCCCATAGGGTCCCTTGAGCACTGCTAAGAGTTAATTCCTGAGTGCATGAGCCAGGAGGAACCGCTATGCATCGCTGGGTGTGACCCAAAAAGCCGGAAAAAAAAAAAGGTTTGGGAGAACAGATCCAGGGAGTAGAGGGAAAGAAGGTCCTCATAATGTCTTTTGACTCTGTTTCGAGCCATCCCCTGGGACTAATCGCCTCGATTAGATCAATGATCCTCACGTCCATCTGAAGCGTCACCACTGCGCTTAAACTCAGGAATGCTCTCAGGACTGATCCCTCGTGGTGTTCAGGGAATCATATGCAGTGCTGGGGATCAAACTGGGACTGGCAGAATGCAAGACAAGGACCCTAACCCCTGTACCCTCTCTCCAGTCCCCTAAAATACCCATTTCATGAAGAAAGCATACGCTAATTGTGAGCAGCATGTTGTTTGAGTGAAGGCACCAACGGAAATAAAAAAAAAAAAAACCAGCCTAATGGTGACTGTAGGAAAGGCTGCTCTTATAAAGTTCAGGTGCTAGAGTTTCGTTTCTAGGGTCCTTGTGTTTTGTAGAACTTGGAAGGGTGACATTGGCTATCTAGTTGAGATTTCCAAGCCGAGTGTTGGAAGAGTGCCTTCGTTTCTTTGGATGACTTACAGTGAGTGTGACAGGAGAGAATTTCTGAGGACCCATGGTTAAAGCAGGAAGGAGCCAGAGTGCAGTGTTTCGTCGGGAAAATTCTCAGCCTATCTAGATTGCAAAAAAAAAAAAAAGCAAAACAAGTGCAGGGGCTGGAAAGATAGTCCAGTGGGTAGGGCATTTGCCTTGCATGCGGCCGACCCAGGTTCGATTCCCAGCATCCCATATGGTTCCCCAGCACCGCCAGAAGTAATTCCTGAGTGCATGAGCCAGGAGTAACCCCTGTGCATTGCTGGGTGTGACCCAAAAAGGGAAAAAAACAAAACAAGGGCATTCTGGAGAGCGTGCTAAGGATATGGCTGCATAACCACAGGATAAAGAGACCCAGGAGTGACTCGTGCACCAAATCAGCCTTCTCTGCCATGGCCGGGAGAGAGCAGAAATCCCACCAGCAAGGGACCTGTCTGTGGGACCAGAGGAGGCAGAGGACACAGAGGGAGCCAAGGAAGGCTGCTGACTCTTGGCTTCGACAAGATGGGACCTACAGCTGGTTGGCTGTAAATGTGTATGAGCCTCCCGAAAAGGTGTGGGAGGAAGGATCCCAAAAGCCATTATGAGACCCTCAGGTCCTAAAGGCCTGGGGGAGAGAGTGGTACGAGACTGTCTCTGTCACCGTCTCCAAAACAGGGCCATTGCCTGCGCTCCACCTAACCCCCCTACAGCTGCCTTGGGTAGAGTGATCCACAGAGACCACCCCGTGACTCCTCCTGTCACAATGGGGGTGACTTGGTGCCTCAATGAGTCTGCAGTGGAAGAAGGCTATTCTAAATCTTCTAGAATTTTCCCTGCTGGGGTTTGGACCAGTCTGTCGCCCATCGCCCCTCCCCCTTCTTTCATATTTTTCCCTTTTGGAAGGAGACGGTCTCTCCTAGACCGACCCCCACCATCCTCATCTGCTTGTTTGGGGATCATACCTGTGGCACTCGCGTAGGACTGTTCTTAGCATCCCGCTCAGACAGTTCTCCCAGCACTGCCTGGGGGGACCATGTGGTTCTGGGGGCTGTCAGGGTCTGTCTGTAAGCCAGGCAAGTGCTTTAACCCTTGTTATATCTCTCTGGTCCCCACTACTGGGGAAGGGGTGTCCGGAGTACTTTATTTGATAGTACTTGGCCATGTAAGGCTCCCTACGCCCCACCCCTTCTCCAGTGGGTCTGGGATGGGAGATGTCAATCGTGGATCCGTTTTTCTCAATATGTGTTTACTTGAGACACTGTGGTTTACAATACTATTAATGGTAGGGTTCATGCATACAACGTTCTAGCACACCACCCACTCTACCAGAGTTCATTACCCCACCCCCTCCATTCTACCCTGCACCCCCCCATCCCTCCTATCCCCCCAGGCACGGTAAGCATCTTCTGAAGACTAGTTGTCAGGTCCTGTTGCCTTTGGGCACTTGTTACCCCCCTACTATGTTTCTTTTTATCCCACTAATGAGAGAGACCACCCCGTGTCTGTCCATTCCCCTCTAAATTTACTCAGCATGAGACTCTCCAGGGGCTGTAGCGATAGCACAGTGGTAGGGCGTTTGCCTTGAATGCGGTTGACCCGGGTTCAATTCCTCCACCCCCTCTCGGAGAGCCTGGCAAGCTCCCTGTGGCGTATTCAATATGCCAAAAACAGTAACAACAAGTCTCACCATGGAGACGTGACTGGTGTCCGCTCAAGCAAATCGATGAGCAATGGGATGACAGTGACAGTGACATTGGATTAAGGACATATGGATTAAGGACATAATCCAGATCCATCCAGCACCATTGTGTTCTGAATACACATCTCTGCCTTGGTCTGGAGAGGCGGTTTGCCTGGCAGGGAATCCCATCTCAGTCTCATCGAGATCCCACGCAGGTGGTATTTAACTGATGTTGCATTTCAGATATTGGAGCTGATACTAGACAGAGTGAAGTCTTCGGGATTTGGAGTGGAATGTATTTTGTAATTTATTTGGGAGAGGAGCGAGTCTCAAGTGTGTTCAGGAAATCCGGGACTCCCACTGGCAATTCTCGGCCAACAGGGCTGGTAGTTCAGGGCAAAACTCAAGGATGTGATGCTGCTTCGGTCCAGCAGTGCTGGGGGCCTTCAGGGTTGTATACCGAAATGCTCGGGGACTACTGGGTGCTGGAGATGGACCCGGGGCTGACCCACGTTAGGTATGAGCCCTAATCACTGTACTATCTCCTGGCCACTTGAATGTGTTTCGTACCCAAGCAGGACCTTTTGCAAGAAAGGGAACAGAATACTGTGGACCAAACTGTTCCCCAAAATATATAAATTGAACTCTTAACCCAGATAGGATCGTATTTGGAGATGGGGTCTTTATCAAAGTCTATTATCAAGTAGACTCTGATTAAAAAAAAAAGTGATGGATTAAGGACATAAGAAGAGAAAAGAGGTTCTCTCTCTCCCTCTCTTCCTCTCTCTTCCCTCCCTCTCTCTTTCTCTATATCTCTTCTCCTCTCTATCTCTCTTTCTCTTCCCTCTCCCCACTTCCTCGCCCCCAAGACCTCCAACTTCCCTCGGTGAACTGAGGAGAATGACTCCCCTGAAATCTATCCTGCATTCTCCTAGATCTTGAACCTCCCAGCCTCCAGAACTGTAGAGAAATCAGTGTCTGCTGTTTAACACGTCGACCAGGGTGCATACGACCAGTAGCTCATGCTAGAATGTGATTTAATTAACACAAAAGCCGCACTAGTGCCGATGTATTAAGCCACGCTTTTGTTACAGGAGCAGGACTGGCCTAAGATAATCACCGAACTAACCACAAGTGTGTGTGGGGGGGAGGGGGGTGGCTGAGGGTAGGTAAGATAGAAAAGAGACTGCTATGACAAGAATAGCTGGGAATGATCACGCTGGACAAGAACTAAGGGTTGAAAGTAGTAAGAGATATTCTCGATAACCTTTCGGTATCAATATTGCAAACCACAATGCACAAAAGGAGACAGGGGAGAGGAGAGAGAGAGTGAGAGAGAGAGAGGGAGGGAGAGAGAGAGAGGGAGGAGGGGGAGAGAGAGGGAGAGGGAGAAGGAGAGAGGGAGACAGAGACAGAGGGAAAATGCCTGTCCAAGAGCCAGGCAGGGGTGGGGAATGGGAGTGATGGGAGGGAACCTGGAGACACTTCATTGTGCTGGGAAATGTGCACTGGTGGAGGGATGGATATTGGAACACTGTAGGACTGAAATCCAATCATGAATATCTTTGTAGTGCTCAAAAAAATAATAAAAATTTAAAAATAATTAAAAAAATACAATCACCTAAAGGGATTGTTGGGGATCATCCCAAAGAAAATGCCTATCATGACAGACATAGAGGGACTGCACTCATTTGTGGTGTATAGAATAACATCACATCAGGCTGACACCCAGGAACAGTAGATACAAGGGCCAGGGGGATTGCCCCATAGTGGAAGCCTGCTTCATGAGCGGAGGGGAGAAGGCAGATGGAATAGAGAAGGGATCACTAAGAAAATGATGGCTGGAGGAACCAGTTGGGATGGGAGATGCATGCCGAAAGTAGGTAATGGACCAAACATGATGACCTCTCAGTGTCTGTGTTGCAAGCTATAATGCCCAAAAGTAGAGAGAGACTATGGGGGATATTGTCTGCCATGGAGGCAGGGGGAGGGTGGGAAGGGGGGGGTATACCCGGGATATTGGTGGTGGGGAATGTGCACTGGTGGAGGGATGGGTGTTTGATCATTGTGAGATTGTAACCCAAACATGAACGCTTGTAACTATCTCACGGTGAGTCAATAAAATTTAAAAAAATTTTTAAAAAAGAAAATTCCCATCACAAGACTTCCAGGAGAAACGCAAGCAGGGGGATGAGGAGGAGAGCATGGCGAGGGGTGGAAGGGTGCCGGCACTGAACAGAACACGTTTCGGGAACGTTCCTCTCCGCACTATCTCAGGCACTGCGCCTAAGAAAAGGGTGGGGGCGGGTGGCAAGAAAAGGTCCCATCTCAGAGAGAAAAATTAGAAACAAAAGACAGGTGAGCACTATAATCTAGAGGGATCAGAGATAACTAAGGCGTTTGGGTTTCTTAACCATGGGCTCGGGTGCCAAAAAAGCAGGCATCTCAGGTATTTCCCCAAATCCCTTCCTTCAGGTGCTCGCGTCCTCGAATGCGGGCGTTTCAGAAGGTCCGGAGACGTAGGAAGCCTTTCTGGGATGGTATCACCCCCGCCCCCAGCCTAGGCAAGGAGCACAGCGGCCTCTCCCTTTCTTGTCCTCCAAACAAGAGCCCTACTCTTGCACCATTCCAGGCTGCTGTGTAGGGTCATCAAAGTGATCTTCGTGGAGGATGTAAAGAGGAAGGTCTCATCTACCTCAACTCATCGTCCCATCTCACAGGCGGGAAAGTCAAGGCTCAAGAAAATTAAGGAACTTGGGGCTGGAGTGATAGCACAGCAGGTAGGGTGTTTGCCTTGCACGCGGCCAACCCAGGTTCGATTCCCAGCATCCCATAGGGTCCCCTGAGCACTGCCAGGAGTAATTCCTAAGTGCAGAGCTAGGAGGAACCCCTGTGCATCGCTGAGTGTGACCCAAAAAGCTAAAAAAGAAAGAAAAAGAAAATTAAGCAACTTGCCTAATGTTGGAAGATTAAGGAACGTGAGGTTGTCTTACTGATAGTCGGCAGATCTGGGGTGCATCTCCCTGCCCCACCCCCAAAAGCAACTGGCTCCGGAGCTCACAATTGCCACTAAGGAGGAAGTGTCTCTCCAGAGTGTGTGGGCACCTTTCTGGGGGGGAGGTGGGGGGGGTGCAGGGCAGACCAGGGAGAGCAGAGATAGCTGAAAGGAGAGGGATTTGTTTACACCACTCAAGCTGAGTGCAAATTCCATGCCAGGAAGGAAGGAAGGAAGGAAGGAAGAAAGGAAGGAAGGAAGGAAGGAAGGAAGGAAGGAAGGAAGGAAGGAAGGAAGGAAGGAAGGAAGGAAGGAAGAGAGGGAGGGAGGGAGGGAGGGAGGGGTAAGAGGGTGGGAGGTGAGAGGGAGGGAGGAGAGAGGGAGGGAGGGAAGGAAGAAGAGAGAGAGGGAGGAAGAGAGGAAGGAAGGGGTATGATTCAAGAACAGGCCAATGTTAACTTTTTGCTTGCTTGCCTTTGGGACCCCTTCGGGGTTACTCCGGACTCTCTGCTGAGGGGATGGGGGGGCGCATTTCCCACAGTTCCTGGTTGTACTGAGAGGTCAAACCACATTGCACTCAGGGGATCAAACTCGGGACACCAGCACACTTGCCCTGTTGAGTGTTCGGCCCTGGGATAACGTTTTGTAATGAATGCTTATGTTCGTAACTGACTTAGTGTCATGGCAAAGTCTTTCGATCAGATATTAAGACTGGGGAAGTGGCGGGGGAGGGGAACGGGGGATTGAAAATTTGCCTGGCATATAGTCAATCCTTCTTTTACACACCCCCCAGCACCGTATGTGGTTCCCTGAACACAGTTAGGAATAACCCCCAAATACTGTCAACTGTGGCCCCTAAGACCAAACACCTCCCCCCAGAGTTTTTGCCAGAACAACATTCCAAGAGTTAAAATGTTTGTCTTGCCTCCAGCCCACACCAGTCTGGCCCCCTGGTACCACACGGTCCTCATCAACTCCAGGAATAAACCCCACCCACAGAGCCAGGAGAAAGCCCCAAGCACTACGGGGTATACATTTGCCTTGCACTCGGCCGACCCGGATTCGATTCCCAGCATCCCATAGGATCCCCTGAGCACCACCAGGAGTAATTCCTGAGTGCAGAGCCAGGAGTTACCCCTGTGCATTGCTGGGTGTGACCCAAACAGCCAAAACAAATTTAAAAAGGAAAGGTGACTGGGAATATGACACCAGCCAGTGGCGTTGCCCCCATTCCCGTTTTCCCATTCTTTCATCTGTCCACTCAGCTAAGAGTTGAATGACCAGTGCCAAGCCGAGCGTGGCTCCTGCCTTTCCCTGGCTCAGGTCTGTCTGGGGCTGCCACCGGGCTCACAGAACCAGCAGGTCGACTGGCCACCTCTGAGGGCCGCCTCTGGACCTGTGCAGACCCTCTCCGGGCCGGATGTCCCCTTTGCCCTGGCCTTCCGCAGCGACAGGGAAGAATGTGCTGTCGTGCTCCCAGGCTCTCCCGAGGCACGGCGGGGCTGCCGGCACCAGGAGGCTTCTGGAAATAAAGCCTGGTAATCTCCTGGGCCGGGCGGTGGTGTCCGGCGGCAGGAAGGCAGTGTCATGCCTCAGATTCCCCAGATTGTTGGGGGGGGCGTGGGTGGGCCCCAGCAGATCCACCCCAGGCCCACAGAGACCTGCACTGGCTTGCCCGAGGGAGGAGGCAAAGTGTCAGGCTCTCTCGGTGTCGGCGCACCTGGGCGTGCTCAGGGCAGCTCCCTTCCCCGCACAGAGGGGCCCCGCCGCACACACTCCCGGGGTGCCGGGCATCTGAGCCACTCCTGGGGGCATGGGGACCACTTTGTTCTTCAGGGATGACAAGATAATTCCCAGCCCCATAGCCTGGCCCTAGAAGTCCCCGTGATAGGGCAGAGCCTGAGCTGCGGTTAGTGGGTCTCTGGATTGACGCAGGGTGTGGTGTGGAGAGATGGTGCAGGGTCAGACTCTGGCATGCATGTGGCTGGCTCTGGGTTCAATGCCTGACACTGCCCAGGACCTCAGAGTACCAGCCGGAGTGATCCCTGAGTTCAGGGCTAGGGGCAAACCCTGAGCAATGCTCAGTATGACGGAGGGAGGGAGGGAGGGAGGGAGGGAGGGAGGGAGGGAGGGAGGGAGGGAGGGAGGGAGGGAGGGAGGGAGGGAGGGAGAAGGGAAAAAAAACAATACTCAGGAATTCTCTGCAGGACTGGAGCAATAGCACAGCAGCGAGGAGGGCGTTAGCCTTGCACTCAGCCAACCCAGGTTCGAATCCCAGCATCCCATAGGGTCCCCCGAGCACCGCCAGGGGTAATTCCTGGGTGCATGAGCCAGGAGGAACCCCTGAGCATCGCTGGGTGTGACCCAAAAAGGAAAAAAAAAAGAATTCTCTGCAAAGAAGATTTTTGTAAAATAGGCACAATGATTACAAGTTTTCCTGGCGTTCAGACATTCGAGAAACAGTCCAGCGCTGTTGTGGACCCAGTGAAAGCACGGGCTGTTTCTACTTTTCCTCTTCTGGTTTCTCCTCGGGTGGCCTGGGGTTCATTATATCATGCGAAGCGGGAAATATCCGAAAATCAAAGGCAGGGCTCCACTCTGCAGCCACCCGCCTCCCAACTCGGGTGGGTCTTTTCTTTCTTTGGCTCCACAAGTTTCCCTCTTTCTCTCTCTCCCTCACAGTTCCTCGGTAAAGCTGCTTTCTCTTAAGACATTTGCATTTTCTTTACTGGAAATGGCGAATGAGGGAGAAAGTGTGTTTATAATCGGCTCCAGAGCGTGGTCTGCAGATGTCGGTTCTCCATGCTAGGAGGCCTTCTGCAGTCCTAGTGGTAGCGCCACAACAAGCCAATCTGAGAACACTCATCCTGGACGGAACTAACACTGAAGGGCCAGGCAGGGTGCGGGAGGGACGCCGGAGACATTGGTGGTGGGAAATGTATGAGGGTGTTGGAACATTGTATGACTGAAACCCAATCATGAGCAACTTCGTAACTGTGTGTCTTGGTTCGGTGTGATTCAATTTAAACACACACACAAACACACACACACACACACACGAAGAGGCCTGGAGAGATATTGCCAAGGTAAGGCACTTGCCTTGCATGTGACCAACACCCGTTTGAGTTTTTGCTTTATTTGGGGGCCCCACCTGTTGGTGCTCGGGGCTTACTTCTGGCCCTGTGCTCAGGAATCACTCCTGGTGATGCTCAGGGGACCATATGGGGTGGTGGGGGTAGAACAAGGGCTAGAGGCATACAAGACAAATGTCGTACCTGCTGTACTATTTCTCTGGCCGCCAATACCAGTTTGATCCAAGGCTGCATACGGTCCCCCAGGTACCACCAGGAATGATCCCTGAGCACACAAACAGGAGGACCCCTGAGAGTGCTGACTGTGGCCCGCCCCCCAGAGTATGAAAGTTAGCAAAAATAAAAGAAATTGAAACTAAGTGAACAAAAAACACAGCCCTCGAGGTACCCTGGAAGAGGATAGAGCAAGAAGCATCCCCAACCATCTCAGACCCATGATCCTCCTTGATCAGAGTTACTTTGTTTCTAGTCGCCACAGAGGAGAAAGATCATCTGGTGCTTGACAAGGATTATTCTCCCTGCCTTTGCAGAATGGTTGCAGTGTCTATTTTAGAAGAAAGGCTGTGGGACTGGAGCGATAATACAGTGGACAGGACATTTGTTTTGCATGCGGTCAACCTGGGTTCAATCCCTGATACCCAAACCCCACAAAGAGTGATTCCCTGAGCACAGAACCAGGAGATAGCCCTGAGTGCTGCCAGTACTATGTCCCCCAAACAAAAAAAAATTAAGTTTATTTTTTAAAAAATTTAATTGAATCACCATGAGATATAGTTACAAGTTTTCATTTTTAAATTACAATCAATGTTCAAATACCCATCCCTCCACCAGTGCACATTCCCCACCACCAATATCCTGGGTATACCCCCCCTTTCCCACCCTCCCCCTGCCTCCATGGCAGACAATATTCCCCAGACTCTCTCTCTACTTTTGGGCACTATGGCTTGCAACACAGACACTGACAGGTCATCATGTTTGGTCCATTATCTACCTTCGGCACACATCTCCCATCCCAACTGGTTCCTCCAGCCATCATTTTCTTAGTGATCCCTTCTCTATTCCATCTGCCTTCTCCCCTCTGCTCATGAAGCAGGCTTCCAGCTATGGGGCAATCCTCCTGGCCCTTGTATCTACCGTCCTTGGGTGTCAGCCTCATGGGATGTTATTCTATACTCCACAAATGAGTGCAGTCCCTCTATGTCTGTCCCTCTCTTTCTGACTCATTTCACTTAGCATGATACTCTCCATGTTTATCCATTTATAAGCAAATTTCATGACTTCATCTCTCCTAACAGCTGCATAGTATTCCATTGTGTAGATGTACCAAAGTCTCTTTAACCAGTCTTCTGTTCTAGGGCACTTGGGTCGTTTCCAGATTTTGGCTATTGTGAACAGTGCTGCAATGAACATATAGGTACAATGACAAAATTAAATTTAAAAAGAAAGGTTGTCTCAAAGAATCCCAGAGCTAGCGTCCAAAGTAACAGTATGCTGTGGGTGAGGGATATTGCAGTGAGTATGTGCCTGGGGTGCCCCCCGGGGCCGGGGTGACTTTCCTGGATGAAGCCAAGAATGAGCTAATTCTAGAAGTGAAAGGATCGTGGTGTGGCTCAGGGTTGCAGGAAAAGGACGTCCTTGCGGAAGGGCCAGCAGGAGCACAGGATTTGCCCCCCACACAATGGGTCAAGAGGCTCCAGACAAAGCCTGTCCCTTCCCCTCGCCACCCCCAGAGGCAGCCTCGGACCTTGCTCGGGTTGGGCCTCGTGTGATCTGCACAGAGCCTGTGCCGGACATTTGCACATGACCCGTGGCAGAGTGAGTGAAAGTCAGGACGAGTGAAAGCAAAGGTTCCAGGTGTCAAATGGGGGATGAACTGCCCAGAAGTAGTTCATCCCCCTGTCCCCTCCCATGCTCCTTCACCCTGAAAGCCCCCCCCCAACACCTGGCAGCTGGCACCCCGACACCATTCCTCAGCCCCCTCTGCCATGGGGAGGTGGAGAGCATGTTTGAGAGGTGACCATGGACACGTCTTCCTGGTCCTGGAAACCAGCTCCCGGCTGCAGCATGCATTCAGCCTTGCTCCTCTTTTCCCTCCATTTGACAAGGGGGTCTCCCCGCTCCCAAATAAGGCAGTGTACCCCTCTGCTGCCCGACCAAGTGCTGGATCAGCACAGCCTTCATGCTGGCTCCCACTCTTGCCCGTAGAGAGAAATCTCATCAGCCAGGAAAAAGCTGTACTGGAGTCCCCTTTTGCTTCCTCCTTTGTCTTGTTCCTAGGGTGGTTCTGGAGCAGGATGGAGCCCTCTCAGCCCATGATCAGGGTGCTCCCACAGCGCCCTCCTAAGAAACCCCAGTTGCTGGGGGCTCCAGAATGCTGGTCCACAGGTCACACCCTCCCCTGGGACTTCTGCTCTCTCTGTTCTGCCTCGTGGCTCTCAGTGGCGAGTGGAAGATCCAGGCTCATTCTGTTACTACTCCAGAAAGTAGGAACACCACGAAGACGCCTTCTCCCAAAGAGCTGACAGCCTCAGGAAGTCAACCACGAGAAAGAGGTCCCTTCTGAACAGTTCAGAGCTGCAGGGACAGGCAACAGCTTAAGGGATTCAGAGCCTTGACACCAGTTTTTTTTTTTTTTTTTTTTGCTTCTTGGGTCACACCTGGCGATGCACAGGGATTACTCCTGGCTCATGCACTCAGGAATCACTCCTGGCGGTGCTCAGGGGACCATATGGGATGCTGGGAATCGAGCCCGGTGCTATCGCTCCAGCCCCACCTTGACACCAGTTTTGCAAGAAGCATTAAGATACTTTCTCTAAAGGGGTAGGATAATACACTTCCCAACATGTGGCCCTGAGTGTGGCACTCGCCAGTGCGAGGGTTTCCCTCGACTAGATTAAGAAAGACATTTTATTCCTAACTCACTGAGGGAGTTTATACATTTCAAGAATGGACTAATGTAGGGGCTGGAGTGATAGCACAGCGGGTAGGGAGTTTGCCTTGCACAAAGCCGACCCGGGTTCAGTAATTCCCAGCATCCCATATGTTCCCCCAAGCACCGCCAGGAGGAATTCCTGAGTGGAGAGGCAGGAGTAACCCCTGAGCATCACTGGGTGTGACCCAAAAAACAAACAAATAAATGAATGAATTAATGTCTTATTCATATTGGTTGAAATCACTTGGCAATCAATCGCCACAAATTGACTTTCACTGATTTATGTTATGATAATTCCACTTGCCATTTTTTCAAGTTCTGTTGGAGCACGCAATATGAAATTCATTTGTTATACACCTGCCAATGAGGCAGGCTGGGGGCGGGAGAGAAGTCAAGGACATTGGTGGAGGGACGGGGACACTCAAGGTGAAGTTGGTGTTGCAACAACGCATGCCTGAAACTAAACTCTGTTACAACCAAATTTATAGATCAGTTTTGTAAATCACAGTATCTTAATAAAAACTTAGAGTAAAAAAGAGAAGAAGAAGAAGTTCTGTTCAAAAAAAGGGGAATATAGGGGGGGAGGGGCTGGAGCGATAGTACAGCAGGGAGGGCGTTTGCCTTGCATGCAGCCGACCCAGGTTCGGTTCCCAGAATTCCATAGGGCCCTCTGAGCACCACCAGGAGTCATTCCTGAGTGCAAATCCAGGAGTAACCCCTGTGCATCACTAAGTGTGACCTAAAAAGCAAAAAAGAAAAAGGGTGGGATGGGGGCCAAAGAGTACAGTGGTTAAGAGTCTTGTCTTGCATGTACCTGACCCAAGTTGGACTTCCAGCACCATGTATGGCCCTCGGAGCCTGCCAGGAGTGATCCCTGAGCACAGAGCCAGGAGCGAACCCTGAGCATTACTGACTTGTTCTGCTGTCCCCCCAAAATGAAAACTGTTTCCTTTCCACTCGGCCCTACCAAGAATCCAGTGCCCGACACTTCAGCTACAAGGGGGAGAGGATCCCCTCCAGGAAGTCCCCCGATCAGACCTCATCGTAGCTGGAAATGGGCTTTGCACCTCCCTTCCCTGTGGGGCGGGAGAGCTGCAGGCCCACCCGTCACTTCCTGTAGGTGAGAGTGAGGCCCCCAACTGAGAGCTTCCAAGGTCTTTGTCTACCATCTCTGTCACTGGATCACTGTCATCCCACTGTTCGTCGATTTACTTGAGCAGGCACCAGTAACGTCTCTGTTCGTCCCAGCCCAGAGATTTTTAGCAGCCTCTCCTTACTCGCTTTTCCCAACAGTTGGAGGCTCTCTTCAGGGTCAGGGGAATGAGACCTGTTATTGTCTGCCATAGGGTGGGATTTCCACCCCCCACTCCCACCCTACAAACTTACAAAGAGTTCTAGGGTCACCGGAGTCTAATTTCTTATTTTCTTTGGTCACAGTGAGCAGTGCTCAGGGCTCACTCCTGGCTCTGTGCTCGGGGCTCACTCCCGGCTCTGTGCTCGGGGCTCACTCCTGGCTCTGTGCTCAGGGCTCACTCCTGGCTCTGTGCTCAGGGCTCACTCCCGGCTCTGTGCTCGGGGCTCACTCCTGGCTCTGTGCTCGGGGCTCACTCCTGGCTCTGTGCTCGGGGCTCACTCCCGGCTCTGTGCTCGGGGCTCACTCCCGGCTCTGTGCTCAGGGCTCACTCCGGGTGAGGCTAAGGGAACCGTCTGAGGTGCTGGGAATTGAACCCAGGTTGGCCCCATGTAAAGACAAGTGCCATACTCAATGCACCCTCCGGGGCGCCCTCTAATTCCTAGCCTAGAGACCCTCCAGGAAGCATCCTAGACTTGGTTCCAAGCTGCAGCTCTTCTTGTCCAAATCGTTCTCATGCGGCTGGAGGCTCAAGGCCCCGGGGTTTGCTGGAGCTCTCGTCCTTTGATCTGGGTGCCATGCTATCAGAGCAGAGATCACAAAGCAGCATTCTGCCTCGCTGCACCCGCCCAAAGAGGAACCACTAAATCCCTTGGATGTCCACCCTCCCCCCCACACACACCCACACCCATCGCCTCTCACGTGCAGTGCCAGGAGGGGGGCAGCTTGGCAGACAGCCCGGCAGCGGAGGCCGAAAGGCTCAGCTCCTCTCCTTTGAGATCACGATCTGCGAACTGCAGTCTGAAACCTGCCATCCAGAGAGAGCCCCGGGGAGGGGGCCTGGAGAAGGCGGGTACGGTGCCATCCAAAGAGAATCAAGCACCGGCACAAAAAAAAAAAAAAAAAAAAAGCAAGTGAGGTATGCAGGAACGCAAGAACGTCCCCTCCTCGTCTGAGCTGAGTTCCTGTCTGAGCTTGAGGCAGGACGGGTTGGCTGCAAATGCCTCCGCTACCCACACCCCGCCACCTTGCCCTGTGCCTGCTCCCACTGGCATCCAAACATCTTGGACGAAACAACTGTAATAGGCAAGGCTGATTCACTGGATCTGCCTTCAAGAAGCTCTCCAGGAGCTGGAGTGATAGCACAGCAGGGAGGGCATTTGCCTTGCACGCGGCCGACCCAGGTTCGATTCCCAGCATCCCGTAGGGTCCTCTGAGCACCGCCAGGAGTAATTCCTGAGTGCAGAGCCAGGAGGAACCCCTGAGCATCGCCAGGTGTGACCCAAAAAGAAAAAAGAAGAAGAAGCTCTCCAGGAGGAGAACAATCAGCTAGCTAGAGCTGCATTGGCAGCTATGGCCCACACGCCCCTTCTAACCCCACTGCCATTCCTAGTGGGCCCCACAC